>NW_009611413.1:0-32945 GCF_000690535.1 Cariama cristata
TTGCATAATTTTCTAAACACGTAAAAAAAGTAAGTATTATACAAAATGCTGAGACTTTACCTCAAAAGACTTATTCAGTCAGATATGCTACACAGAGGATACCATGCAATCTATTTGCAGTATCTCTGTAACTATGCAGAACTCCCAACACAAAGGCAAAGATTTGGAAACTAAAAATGGAAGCCTGCTCTAGAACGGTCATATATACAGGATTTTTTTTCCACCTTGATTCTGAGTTTTATCCAAAAGAGAAAGATCGGTCCCTCATTCCTTATTTATCACAATCCTGCAAGAACAAGATCCCCTGTGGCATGTGGGTATACTCTACGCTATTTCCTCTTTGTGCTTGGAGAGAATTTCATTCATCTCAGTATCTTTAGCTGTATAAAAGTGAGGCATCTAATCTAAACTAGACATCTAGGCTGCCTCAGAGAGAGAAGCATCTCCAGACAGTGATTCATCTCACCCTAAAAATAATATTTCAGTCAAGGGGAAGGAGACCTGCACAGGTACCTGGAGAGTATGATTACTCTCCCCTGACTAGAAAAGGGGCCTTCCTGATGAGCATTCACAAACTTTTAAACAGCTGAAGTCACTGAATTGCCACATCTCCAGGTGGCTCTACATCACAGCACAGGATGTTTACATCCAAGCAAGCTTAAAAGTAGGTAGCAGAGGGGCTGACGACAACGCCCTATTGCAACAGAACACCACGCACAGGCACTATAAAACCAGCCCTAAGAGCTCATACTGTCAGTCCCTGTGGTGCTCTACCAATAGCTAGATTGCTTTGTCTTTGTAAGATAGTTTAGGACCATTGTCTAGGCCACCATTGTCACTGCCGCATTTAACACAGAGGTTACAAAGCCTTGTTCGCAGAGCTTTGTAAAGCAGCAGAGTTCTGTGCTTCTTCAGTGATTTGACTTTCCCTCTGCAGAAGAGGATGAATACAATAGACCACTGCTGATTGACAAACAAGCCTCTCATCTGCCATTTGTGGGCTAGTAAGAACCTACAACTGCCAGAGAAGCACTCTCAGGCATCCTCCGACCATCCAGTTGCAAAGGGATCTCCTCTTTTAAGGTGCACTCTTCTGGTAGGCTCCTCCACTGCATTTGGTAATCTGTAGCCTGAACTGATCATTTTTCCTCCAATGAACTAATTTCATGTAAAGAACAGGAATTTTATTTCCTATTACAGAGAGCAATTATGGGAACATTTTTGTCTCCTACAAAGAAGTATTTTACATGCTTGCCCATTTACCAAAAGAGTATCTCCAAATATCATAGAATCATTTAGGTTGTAAAATACCTTTAAGCTCATCAAGTCCAACTGTTGACCTAGCACGGCCAAGTCCACCAAACCACATCCACGCATCTGTTAAATACCTCCAGGGATGGGGACTCAGCCACTTCACTGGGCAGCCTATTCCAGTGCCTGGCAACCCTTTTGGTGAAGAAATTCTTCCTAACATCCAACCTAAACCTCCACTGGCACAACTTGAGGCCATTTCCTCTTGTCCTATCGCTTGTTACTTGGGAGACGAGACCGACCCCCACCTGGCTACACCCTCCTTTCAGGTTGTTGTAGAGAGCGATCAGGTCTCCCCTCAGCCTCCTCTTCTCCAGGCTAAACACCCCCAGCTCCCTCAGCCGCTCCCCATCAGACTTGTGCTCCAGACCCTTCACCGGCTTCCTTGCTCTTTGGACACGCTCCCATCACCTGCTCCTCCTGAAACCCTATTACTGAAACTACTGCTAAGATCTGTAATTAGCAACTGTCTGAGCCCGCTGAGGGACTGGTTACACAAACTGTCACACATACAGACAGCAAACAGAAAGAGTGTTCTTAAGGATGTTTAAATAAATCTGCGAGCATTGGGTAAACTTGACCTCTCAAGAAAAACAATGGAATATAAAGCTTTACACCACAGGTCACAGTTCAAAATTGGCACAGCTCAACAGCAACCAGAAGGCATTGCCAAACTGAAGTTTTCATTTTCATGTTCAGAAACGTGCCAATTCCACAGTGAGGAATTAGTCTTTTACAATAGCATCTGATAGTTGCTTGATAATTCAGCCTCTTAAAACCAATCTAAACACCAAGCATCCTTGTCATCTAAGAGGACTTGATTCAACAAAGACTCTGACATCCCCCAAAGAGGGAGAGGCTGGTGAAAAATGGAACTTTCAGCAGCTTGTGCTGCTGTTGCTATTGGTGAAAACTTTGTCTTTCAGCTCTATGAAGGTGACATGTTTCACAAGCACAGTGTTCAGATTTAACAAAATATGGAAAAACAAACAAAAAAGAATTTTTAAACACGTAGATAATGTTTCCAAGGGATCCTTCAAGA
Source organism: Cariama cristata (assembly GCF_000690535.1). Taxonomy (NCBI): domain Eukaryota; kingdom Metazoa; phylum Chordata; class Aves; order Cariamiformes; family Cariamidae; genus Cariama; species Cariama cristata. The sequence goes on from NW_009611413.1 coordinate 2,354, forward strand.
TCAAAGGGAGAAGTCAGCTGGACCAGTTGTGCAGCACGCTCAGTACAGGCTTCAAAGCTCAGAAAGCCAGAAGTTGTGCAACTGGAAGTTAAATCTGATTTATTCAGCAGCATTGGTCTGGGAGGGGCACAGCAGCTTCTCAGTATTTCACAATGGGAACTCTTCTTTATTCATCCTGCCTAATTATATACTGACACTAGAAAATTACATTACAAGGGCAGTAACTTCTCTAAATAATTGTCACTCAAAGACATTCTGCAATGCTTTGTGATGCCTTCCAAAGCAGGCTATTCGAAGGTTGGAACCAGAGTTTCATGTCAGAACAATTGGTTCATATACAATTGTCTCAGGCATTTTGTTTTCTTCAGCTTCACATTATAAAAGCAGCTGCAACACCTGTTGGTCTAAGACATCTCACGTGTGTTTCATTTATCTTTTTGGATCAGCCACTGGAAACCTGGCCCTGACATTAAAACTGAGTTTATGAAAACTGGCCAGAGTTAAGAGCATTTGTGTTTGGCTTGGTTAGAGTTAACAGAATGTTTTCTTCAAGAAAGGAGATGAAAGTTGCATTTTAGGTCTTAAACCTTTGGGTCTTATCTTGCAATTTAACCCTTGAACAGAACTAATGCAGACGCAATACACTGCTGGGAACATTGCGGACTGGGCTTCAAGAGCTGGCCACATGATGCTCATGATTCACTGGTCAGATAGCAGAAGAGCAGGAGGTTGGGTGGGTTCAAGCATCTGAGAAAACATGGAATTGAAGAACGGACACAGGTAGCCACTGAGGTCCTAAAGTCTATTAGCAATACAGCAACTAAGTGAATTAACTAAGAGGTTTCAAGCTTTACATGTTAGAGAGACTCTGACCTATCCCAATTTTCAAGGTTATCCATTGTTAGATATTCTGATCTCTAGTATGAATAGAGGAATGAACACAGAGCAAACACCTTGAAATGTCACCTGTACATCTGAATACTCTGATATTCCAGTATCAGCCCCTAATATCATCAGGCAAAGAATTTAAAAGCATTTAAAAGAATTAAAAGCATCAGGCAAGAATTTAAAGAACAGAAGACGCAACTACTCTCAATCTACCAAATCAATGAAATAGACAGAATTAGATGTAATAGACCTTGCCAGGCCTGGTTCTAGTTACGCAGTCACTCGCTCTAACATTTCTGTGGTAGCAAACAGTAGATTATCTAGACATGCACTAGTATATACAGCAACTACTCTGTCAAGGCTACTTTCAAATATGCTTTAAAGGAAAGAAGTAGTAAAAATCCTGCACTTACACTCTTTTTTCACCTTCAAATCCAGAAGAGCATCTCAGAAAGATTTCAAGCAAGAGTATCTGAAAAGTTTTGTGGACAAACTATAAGCATGGCTATTTAAAACCAAACAAACAAGTAGTTGTCTTTTCTTCTACTGTTCATTAGCTATTCAGTTATAGACTCCTCCAAAACAATACTGCACAGGTAAACACTGTTAACCTTGCTGACACAGACAGCTGGATATATATGTGTCTATATATATACACAAATAAAGTTTCTGTATAGGCATGCACACACACACTCTTTTAATAAGCCTCAACTTCTTTTACAGTAAGATTTCCAGGTCCTAATTATTGCCTCATGTTAAAATAAGCAAGCATGTAATGTTCTTACCCAAGCTGATATACTAATTTTTCCCATCATGAAATCATCCTTTAAATAACACCTTTTCATCACATTCTCCACAGCACACCTGTTCAATTCTCCTTGGTCCCTATGACACACAATGATGCTCCAGCAATACTCCAGGGATGATGTGACAATATATTGGCATAGGTCCTTGAAAGAAAAAACTGAGTGGGGTAAGTATACTTTGTGTTTACTTGAATGGGAAGATTAGCTTTGTACTAGATCTTCTGGCTGTGCCGACTAATTGCGGTTTGCTCATCTGTGTAGATTTGCTAAGAAAGTTCCTAGCATGCACTGTATGTTGGAACTGCTTAACACCAATCATCAACTGAGATTATTCCAGTATGTTGTTTGATTCCATATGATCTCACACAGACTAAACTCCTAGTGACTTCAAATAGAAGCTTACTTTAATTGCACGTTTCTGGCCAATGCTTGTGCTCAAGCACAATTGTAAAACATGGTAAAAATGAAGTTGCAAAGGGTATAGGCTAAAGAGGAAGACAAGTCTATCAACCTTTATTTGGTAACTTTTTTTTTTCCAAAATATAAAAGTGGTTCCACAGATAAGAGCGAGAAAGAATAATCAAACCTGCAGACTAAAATATTTTACATACCTACACCTTTTTGAAGATAACTTACTGATAGTCATTTCAGCCATTGCCTTCTCCTTGTAATATTCCCTAGTTTAATTACTGAGAACAGAAAACTTCTGAGTACCCTGCACTGGCAGAATCACACCAAAATGCAGCTGCTTTATGGTCAGTTTTCCATTTCTATCATCTCTCTGAGCATCTGTGCACAATGTTAGTGATTACGAGTTATACCATTCATTCCCCAGCAGAAGAAACAATGCCAGAAATTCTGCTGTGTGTTTTGCTTGGCAAAAAATAGAAGTCCCTCTGGAAAAAGAAAAGGGAAGAAAAATGGAAAGAAAAGAAGGTACCTGTGTTACTTTTTTTTTTTGGTCCTTGTTCAGAACAAATTTCCAAGTGCAAGCAGGTCAGAACAAGTCCTACACAGTCCTAACTTTAAGACGGAATAATAGGAGGATTTAACTGTGGCCATACACTGTGTTATGGTATAACTGTAACAAGCCAACAGACAACATTTCTGGCTAATTTTATTTTTTTCCCCCCCCAGTCTTCAAAATACATGAACATTGGAGTAGAAACAAAGAACATATGTTTTTCTATCAGACTTACAGTTTTGGAAAGACCTGAGGATTCATTTTAAAATTTTGTCAGAGAATGACAAACAAAGAAAACATTTTTGGACCACAGTGCCTAGCAATGAAACTACCTAGCGACAGATAACAGAAAAAGTATCTTCTTTTTTAAATCAAGGGAACGTAGTGACCATATAACAGTTACTTATGCTACTTTTCATATTCATTGCAAAGATCTTTCTGTTAAAAAAGTCTGTCATTTCTTCTATTTTGTCAGAGTCCAAATTTTTAGAAGATTTTGTGGAAAGAAAATTTTCAGAGACACTATATCATCATTTGTGAGCTTACAAGTACCCTCTACTGCCTTCCTAAAGCCAATCACATTCCTTCAACTCAAAAACGCAGCAAGATCCCTATGGTGACAGGTGTAGCATACAGTGATAGAGCCGATTATTCCTTTATTTCATGCAAAGGAATTTCCAATAGAAATTACAGCTCCCTGTGTATAGCTCCCTGATGAAATACCCCACCAATGAACATACCTCTTCCAGCCAGCAACAATTTTAGATTACCTCATAGTGTATTATCTTTCTCAAAGGTGGTGTTTTGGGTTTTTTTGCTTGTTTTCATGCTTCCATTCAAACACATGGCATCAATGGGACCACAGATTTCAAACCTGCACACCTTGAATAACTTCGTCTGCCCTCAAAGGACCTTTGCAGTAAGAAAATTTGTCTGTTAAAAACTCTGTTCAATGTAGTCCACCTCTGCTGCTGTAGAAGGAATAAAGCCACCGGGAAGCGTGGGGCCAGCATGGCCAGGCAACAAATCCCACGGGTATGAGGGTGCATAGGGAACCAAGGTTGCCCCGATTTGTACTTGGATTCAAAGGAGCATTCACACAGGTTCAAAATAGGGTGACTGAAATGACAGCATAAAGACACAATTGACTTCTGGCCTCCCCACAGGAAAAGCCTGGCCAGCGTAAAGAATCAGAGGACTCCGTATTTAGTCTTTTTAATTAGCTATTTTTCCTCAATACCCTTTTAATTACTTTTACACGGCACCCGCCAGGGAGGCTGCATGGAATTAATTTTTCTTTAGGGAAGAGAGATCTTGGGGCCCATGGCAGCATCCCTCTAGTTTGCTTTCTCCGAGACTGGTCTCTTCACTTGTAGAATAAGGCAGGACCATGGGAGTTAATAAGGAGTTGGCCAGATGGTGCCTGTCCAAAGGTGTTGGCTTTGTAGACAATTGGAACTTCTCTTTGGGAATAAATCAGTGATACAGGACAGCCAGGCTGCATTTCAATCAAGCACAAGCAGACAGACTATTAGCAGAGATAATTACCTTTGGGCTTTTTTGTTGTTGTTGTTGGTTTGGTTTTTTGTTTTTTTCTCCCTTCCCCCTCCTCCTCCTCTTCCCCAAAACCAGTAGATGCAGACCAGGGAGTACGAAACAAAGGATCCCCAGGGCTAAAAAGAACATTCTTCCAAACACTACAAGCAGAAAGCAGAAAAGTTAAGTGTTACTTATTCAGATGCCATCAGCACTTACAACCCTACTGCCGAGTTAATACCTCTGTAATAACAAAATGGCATGCAGCAATAAAAGTTTTTGATATAGTAACTTAAAGACAACTTAAAGGCATACACTATGGGTCTTGTGTTATCGAGGCCACTCTTGTGGCCTTGTGACCATTACAAGACACCTCCAGTGCTGATGATCCAGCCTTGGACCACAGGAGCAACTGTGTTACTGCTGTCTCAACTAACTTTGTGTTCCAATACAGAACACATTTCAGCGCAGCTCAGGCCTGAAGGAGGGATCTACTGACAAATCCAAACGTACAATGTCACCAAGCCTAATTTAACACCAGAAAAAAAATAAATCTACATGGCTACAAAAGAACATTTCTGCCAACACAGTATTAAATAGGGTAAGACTGAAGATTTGTTCCTCAGAGAAAACTGACAGTTAAGATAGATAACTAGGAGTCTGAGTTTGTTTTCCTTTTTGACCGCAGATATGGTGCTACCATGAACTAGTCACTTTCACAGCCCCTGCTCCGCCTCTCTCAAGGGACTAATGCAGGTTATCGTCGTGCGGGGTCTTTGGGCTACAGACTCTAAGGATCCGTGCTACCATGAACTAGTCACTTCCACAGCCCCTGCTCCGCCTCTCTTAAGGGCCTAACGCAGGTTATCGTCGTGTGGGGTCTTTGGGCTACAGACTCTAAGGATCCTCAGGAGTAACAATAACTGGAGCTACCAAGAAACTCAACACTCATGTGCTGATACAGAGTCAAAATAAGGACTTGCATGAACTTTCTTTACCCATTCCTTGAAACAATGTGGAACCAATTTGTTATTCCGGAAAGTTCCCTCTGCCTACAAACACATGCCTTCTCTCAGAAAGCTCCCTTTTTAGGCAATGCTAGGATCTCTTCCAGCTATCCTACTGACACCACTCCACAAAAGGTGTCTGCACTTGGAGAGATGATGGGTGAGTTCCCTCAGTGCTGCAGCCATCAAATCCCACACTACATAAGACCCTTCTCTCCATCGCATGGCACAACCATGAAAGCCTGCTGTATTTTAACTGTCATTAAGAAAATAGATCAGTTAAATAGTCCAAGGGTAGCATATTTGTTCCTCTCAAGTCAAAGGAAGCGATTAACTGCTCTTTACTATCTGAAAGGACTTCTGGAGTCGTAGGCTTCTAGACAAGAGCAGGTTCTTTGAAAAGACTGCTCTGACAGCATCAAGGCCAACAGAGGAACGCAATGGCTCTGATGCATTCCAAATTCACATTGTTCCTGCTGCAAGATGTATTTAGGTTCCCACATGCAAAGCCTAACTGCAGTGCACACATCTTTCCAGTAAAAGGAAAAAAAAAGGATTCTCTCCTCATGTAACTTGGCAAACAGCTTCATTCCACAGAGTCGGTGCAAGGACTGAACTCCAAATTATTTATAAAACCTAATTTAAAAGGAATCTTTATTTTTTCACACAGTACTAGGCTAATATGAATAGCCTTTTCAGAATCTTCACTGAGGAGTGCAAACTGAAAGCTGCTTTGTAGTCCCCACATTTATACTTCTTAAAAAGCATCTCTCTCACCTAAGAAACTACTGACACTATTTTCAGTTCAAGCTGTCTTCACTTGAGTTTCTCATGCAAGATTCATACTAGGTAAACAGTAAATTATCAACATTGCATTATGTCCAAAACTGCTATCAGCTAGAACAGAGTTAGAGAATGTTCCTACACTGAATGCAGAAAACATTTTCTGCAATGTCAAGTAAATCCTCCATGCAGATGACCTATGAATAGCACCATTTGTGAAAAGCACAAAACCAGAAAACCCACTAGCACACTTTTCTATGCTTTCATGCCCTGACACTTCTCTCATCATATTATCCCCTTTTCCCATCTGTGTAATGCCTATCACAGTATAAAAATTCATCTGTAGATAGATCCTTGGAGTCCATACAACAGAATTTTTGCATGACTGCATTAATTTCTAAGTTTCAAATCTGTGATTTGTCTTCCTCCTTCCTAACTCTGACAAATGGACGTCATATGTTCGTTAATGCCATTTGCTCCATTTAAAAATCCCATATAGATTTATCTATTGTCTTTCTGCTTGTAATTATATCCCTAACACAATGGGCCATGGCCTTTAAATAACAAAATTCAAGCACTACAAAAATAAAATAATCATGCAAAGTATTAGATAAAAGGCCCTGCAGTAAGGCTTCTGTTCCTCAGCTTCCCATCGCCGGCAGTTTTCTTCTCCTAACAGCACTTGAGCAACTCCACAGCTTGGATGCAGACCACCAAGTTTGCATCTTCATGTAATTAAGGTAATGCCTCTTTGTTTATTCACTCTGCCATACTATACATACAAACAGCACAACAGGATTGATCTGCCCATCTTTAACATCTTGTGCATTACAGAATCATTGAATCAGACTCATTCAGATGGGAAGGGACCTCAAGAGGCCTCTAGTCCAACGACTTGCTCAAAAGGTCAGCTAGAATCAGACCAGCTTACTCAGGGCTTTATCCAGTCAAGTCTTGAAAAACCTCCAAGGATGGAGGTTCCATATCCTCTCCAAGCAACCTATTCCACTTCCAGACCACTCTCACAGGGAAAGATATTCTCCTCAGAGCCAGTCCATGCTGATGATTCCCAATCACCTCCTCCCTACATCTGTGCAAAGACGTACACCAAGACGACTCCCTCCATGCTTTTCCCACAGAGTGAAGAGAGGCTGATGAGCCTGCAGTTCCCTGTGTCACACTTTCAACCTTTTCTGAAGATTAGTACAACATTTGCCTTTCTCCAGCCATTGGGGCTCTTCCCCAGTCTACATGACCATTCAAAGATGACAGAAAGCAGCCTTGTATGGACATGAACAGCGCTCTCAGCAGCCTTGGATGCAGCCCATTTTGCCTCATTGACTTGCATGGGTCAAGTTCTCTCAAGTAATCCCTGACTCAGTCCTTGTCCCTTATGGGACTCCTTGTCCTTCTTGAACCCTTTCATCAAGCACAGAGGCCTGTGAGGCCTCACTAGTGAGGGCTGAGGCACAAGTACCTCAGGCTTACCTGTGCCACTAATCCACCCACCCCACTCAGCAAGAAGCCCACAATTTCCTCGTTCAGCCTTTTCCTACTGAGTGAGTGGCCGTGCGGTGCTTAGTTGCTAGCCAGGGTTAAACACAACACTTTTCCAGCAGATTTCAGAGAGGTTCAGCCTGTGAGCCAGAAACTTCAAGTTGTCTGAAGGCTTTGTATGCTTCCTCATCATCAGATGAGGATCTGTAACAAAATCCCATCGTGATGTGCCTCATACTGGCACATATGGGTTTCATATATTCAGACTGCTCCTTCACTTAAAAGGAAAGTCTCTCAATCTTGTCTTCCTGTCTTTGTTGAAGAACCTCTATCTGTTCATTGCAGCACTCATCATGCAAGCTGTCCCACCACACTGAAGTTACTCCAAGAGCGTTGTAGCTGCATGACCAGTGAGTTCTAGTTCCTCTCTTCACCCTGCATAACCATCCCTCAGATCACTCTTGTAACTGTCACCCTGCATCATTTGCTTCTCAGCCCTGTCCAGTGTTTCCTCACTGTTTACAGCTCTCTTCGTCAGCTTTGCCAGCCTGTTGGCAGAGATGCTCTTATCCCACTTAGCTGGGTGGATTTCATCCTTTCCCAGTAGTCTTCAACCCTCAGAGGTTTCCATGACTGCAAAAGCCAAATCTTTCTCAAAGACCCCAGCTGCACAGCCAGATGTTGACTCACAGGATCCATCAACTCCTCTCAAAGCCTTTTGCCTTCACATGCGGAGCCCCAGACACTCCACCCTCACCCCAGAGCCTTGTGGCCATTCTTGGTACGCTCAGCGTCTCCCTGGCAGTATCACTGGTGCTCAGATGGATGAGCAGCAGGAGGTAACAGTCCAAAAGACAGACAAGCCTCAGCAGACTCTCCACAACATCCTGGGTCTAAGCACCTGGTAAGCAACAAACCCCCTAAGACTTCAGGTCAGTACAGGAGTTGCATGCCTCCATCCCACACATGAAAGATTCTCCAACAGCCATCACCCTCCTCTTTCCCCTTGAAGCTCAGGATGTCACCTTCCTCCCCTATTTCCAGGGCACTGCACTTGTTCTGTAACCACAGCATAAGCCTGCTGTGGGTGAAGAACTTCAGGGCTTTGGGAGAGCATTCCAGAGTAGTGCAGAAGATAAGCAATCAGTTAAATGGAAGAACACTTTCTCTTAATTGTTTTAAAAAAAAAGACATGGTATACGTGCATGAGAGGAGCTCAAAGGATAGAAGTATTTACTTAATTAGGAGACAAAACATTTGCAGCTTCCAAGAGCGTGCACAAACCTCGCCAAATGAGTGACACTGTAAAAACAGTAATATAAGATTCCCCCATCTGAACAAGTTTTAACAGTCACTGTTCAAGTCCCAAGCTTTGTACACCCATTTAGGAAAAGCATTCTCCCCATCTTGTAACAAGTGATAAACAATTGGTTTGTTACACCTCAACAGCCCCATTATCTTCAAAATATGTGCTGGGTAACACCAGCATAATCAATTTGTCTGTAATGAATTTCCATGGGTAAAATAGACTGGAACAAAGCAAACACTCTGCTGATGGAAACCGGGAGTGAACCCCATAGCTGACCACCATGGCCACGTGTAGTACTGAAGCTGCAGTCAGAACACCAGTGGATACCTCACTCTGCCATTACCACCATTAACCACAACCAAAACTACCTAGATGCAAGTGATTAAAAATATGCCATTTTATCCCAGACCACAGATGTTGGAATTTTATACCAGATCTGGTCATGTTAGAGACCAGCACTAACTTCCAAGAGTCTAGGAATGAAATTTTTAACAGAACTATATTTTTATGGTCTTTACCTCAGACAATAATAACCACTATATTACCTCCCAATGACACTGAACTATTCCTTATGCTCTCTGACTAGCCATAGCAATCTGTGAAGACCAAATGTCATTACAAGTTCCTGCATTAGACTGTGCAACTGTTAACAAGCTGAGCTAGATAAGCAATGCAATTTTAGTGTACTTCTTGGCTGCATGCTATCCAAGGCATAAATGGCATTTTTAGTGCAAAATAATTACATGCAATTGAGCCCTTATTTATACACCTATTCTTACGATCAGTTAGTAGACAATGTTAACTTATATCGTATCACGTTAGTAGTTTTATATGCTACTTATGTGGCTAAAAATTACACAGGTCCAAGGCATCTGAAATGGTCAGAGTAAACCAGCAGAATGGTCCAAAAGGTCCAAGATTTGGTCTGAAACTGGAGGCCACACGAGACAATCATCAGCATGGCTTTTTGCAGCTAAAGCACAGACTAGAAACATTCTGCTTATCTGTTTGCATATCAGTTTCAACCTGTACAGGAATATCAATTACTTTCCGAGGATAGCCTTCACCTTGTTGTTTCAAAAGTAAAGAGTGATAACAGTGTATGTTGATTTTCTTATCTTTCTGACAAAAACAGTCACAATTTAAAGTAAATGCTAACCTTGCATCTCACAGAGAAAAGGGCATTTATTTACCAGAATATTTTGAAGGTGTAAAATTCAATTTAATAATAACAGGTATATTAAATAACAAACCTTTAGAAAAATATATGTAATTAGATGACAACATACTCATTTAAGCAGATATTTCTATTGAATCTTTGCTAGACTCCACGCTTGTCACCAAATTAGATGCTCTCCCATGGTATGCATTATAAATGAGGTGATTCATTTCATGAGGTTTATAAACAGTGACTGGAATTATAATCAACAATATACATTAGTGCCTTCTAATATTTACAATATTTTGAAGCCTATTTTGATCTCATGCTAGTTTCATATGAGACTAACTCCTCTGTCTTTGTACAGACTCCCAATTTATGCTGGGGTAGGCTAGAATAGAGCCTCTAATTTTATAAGAAGCATTATGGGGCTCAAATATGTTTTTAAGGTATGCACTAATGTCAGACTATTTGCATGCTACAAGGCATTCTCCAAAAACAGAAAAGTTGTGGGGTTTCTTTTACTGGCTACCATGATTAACAAATTGCAATCCTTCCATTTAGCTAAAGCTGCAGGTCATTTACTCCCTTAGCCTCCCAGAAACAGCAAAGGAACAAGACTATTTCTCTTCCTTTTTGAAGCTACCTGCTGAAATACATACAGCAATCCTGGCTCTCTTCTGCAAGTTTGATTAAAAAAAAATTTATTTTCTTACATCTACCAAAAAGTTTCTCCATTTCTCTCAGAAGGAGACGTCCCCACCTCCAACAGCTGTAATTATTTAAAACGCATCACAGCAACATTATCCTATAGGGACATACAGAAGTTTTCCACCACACACATCAGGTGCATTCTCTGTTTACATGTCAAAGACACAGTAAAATTATATCTGAAGTTCCACAAAAGAACATCTACAAAGTCTGCATCCTTACAAAAACCTGGGGAAAAAAATCGTCTGATGTGCAACACATTCAGATACTGAGTCGCATCCAGAGTAACTGAAAAGCAGGGTTTCTCATTCACAGGAAATGCCAGACTTCAGCACGAGCAAGACTAAAATCTGGAAGCATTAACCTCTCTACAAACCAGAAACAAAGAAAAATTCAGTCACATTGCCCAGTGAAGACTTCCGGCACTCTGCAGAGTCTCAGTGAACTTAAGCTTTGTTAATTTTCCTTTTCCTCCTTAAATATCTGCTATTATATTAAATATATTCTCAGTTTTCATGATCAGCTCCCAATATCTACAGCTTTCAATCAGCCCCATTAGGCATCCTGTCCCAGGATCATCAACCTTGGGAACAATTCCCAGGTTTGCCATTCCTCAAATCCTACCTCTGAGACCCCAGGACCTCCAAGCTCCCTTCTATAAAGCCAAGGCCAAGCCTATATGAGAACCAATCTCATTTGGGTCCTGGCATTGGAGCAGAAAGTGTGGAAATTCTAGCTGAGCTATCCAATCTGATAGCTCTGCAAAGGTTTGCCATCCCTAAGGAAGCCTGCTTAGCAGGCTTGCTGCACAGCAACATAATCTGGAATCCTAACAAGCAGAGTGCCACAAGACTGATGATGCAAGGCTTTCAAGATCCTCAGCTCAAAAGCAGAACTGAGGTGGACGTTTCTGACCTTAACACCACAAGAGTTCATAAGTCAACCCTATCTCAGATCATGCTCAACTGAAATCCCACGGATCTAAGAAATGTTGCAAACCAAACAGTCTGGGCTTAAGAAGGTGATATTCTTCTGACCACATCCAGTTTCATCCGTTTACCTCTAAGTATTTGTCCACGCTCAGCAGCATCTTGTCTCAGTGTGTTGTTTTCTGCACATTGATCCTCTGTGCTGAATAGAAGAGTGAAGGAAATAAACCTTTGTAAACAGGAAAAAGTTTTCTAACAAATAACCACGAATTGAGCTAAGCTACATACGTTCTGTTCAACCCTGTTCCAATCAAAGCTATCAAGTACAGGACTGATTAGCACACACAGCTGGGAGACAAGGAACAACAAGAACAACATTCGGTTGTTATTTGGGGATTATAATAAATCCGATGTATGCCACCCATTAAACTAATTGATAATAAATCATATTCTTGCTAAGAATGCAACACATTATTGTGGAAGCTGGAAGCGGAGGGAAACATTCTAATCTCCGAAGAGTCTTTGACTTGATGGGATAAAAAAATAGCTTCACAAGTATGAAAAGGAAGTATAGCAGAACCATATGTACTCCAAGAAACTTGAAGTGTTTATACTATTAGAAGTAGTGGTATCATCCAGGCCACTGAAAAGTCACCTTGAAACATTTAGCTAGAGAAACACATTGGTTGCATTTCTCTTCTTATTACTATAAGCACAAATCTAGAGTATTTCCACTGAAGTCAGAGTTTCTGTATAGCAGTGCAAAGAGAGCACAAGGGTACCACTATCTTACCAAAATTCTTTAACTTTTCCTGAGTTGAGAGCTATAGTTGAGAAATAAAATTTTTTAAAAAAACATAATCGCAGAGTAGAAATCCATAATGTCATCAACATTTTATAATCAGAGTATGAAGGGCAAGAATGACTCAGCATGAAGACACAAAAGTAGAAAAAAACCCCATACTTACAATTACTATAAAGGAAGAGAGCAAGAAGACAGAAGAAGCTGTAAGTTTCTGATAAGCCATAAGCCAACTCAGAACATCCACTCCATACTTGGGGCCCAAGGTGAAGAAAGAATAAATATTTCTGCTTTTAAAGAAGGCTTTGCAGCAAACCCACAACAAGTCTGAAACAGGATGAATATAAAAAAGCCACCACTGAAACGTCATACTTAAAATAAACATAGTAGGTCAGTTGATCAGAAAAAGACAGAAGCTGTTAAGCCATAAGCCAAGTAAAACACCCTCTCCTTCAAACCAGAGATTTAGGGGAAAAGGGAAAAAAAAAATAATTACTTGGTAGCTACCATTGTAAAAAGAGAACAGGAACACAAAACATTAAGATGTCTTGGCCTTAAAAAGAAGGCTTTACAGCACAGTCACTGGCATTCACCAAAAGGGAAAAAAAACCCAACATTTGACACTGTAGGGTTGTAAATAAATTGCTGAGACACCAACTAAGGTGAAGGCCTTTTTGAAGGACATGAAAAAGCCTGAAAGCTATAGTCTAATCACATCAAAGCAAGGAAAATTAGTTTCCTAGAATATGGACCAATAAATGATAAGTGAAGCGAAGGCTATGGAGGCATGAGCTGGAATCTTTCATGTGACTTGCAGACTTAGACAGGGATGCCAAAGGACTTAAAGGAAAGAAAAAGGATTTAATTTTTTGCTGACCAATACAATTGGACAACTCTGATGTCTCCTTGTTTGCTTTCTCCTTGAAACCTCCCATCTCCAATTTGTATTATTTACCTTAACCCATACTGACATCTGTCAGCTGGGTTCTCAGAGCACTTTAAGTTAACTGGTATATCCTCGCTTAATAGTCATGCTTAAAAGGAGACTGTTGTTCTCTGCGATCCTCAGCTATTCCCGATACACAGACACAGCTCTTCCCTTACCACATCCACGTGCGGCTTCTACTGCACCACGCTTGATTCTCCACTACAGATTTCCAGGAAGCAGTGCCGCAATTGAGCAATCCAGACTCCCAGTGCAATAAAGTGCCACACTTTGCTCCTTTCAACAGATAATGTCTTCTCTATAGCATCCAGAGAACAAGCAAATACGCTCTTTATATAAAATATGCATAGAGGGCTGGACCATCAATGTATGCCCTAGAACATGTATTTTTGAAGCTTCATTGATCATCCCTTAAAACAGAAACAAATAGGAGAGTATTTAACATCATCTGAAACACAAGGAGTAGCAGATTTTATAAGGCAAGAGGAAATCACAGAAATGCAGATATTTTGCCTTGCACAGCACACAGATTTGCACAAAACCAGCTACAGCACGAGTTAGTCTCAAAACATATGTCTAAAGCAAGTTTGCTGGTTTCAGTAACTGGCAGACTCTACAAATGGGATTCTACTGTTGATACCTCAAACCCTAAGACTTACAGCCATAAGAACAGAGTACAGGAGAGGGGACAGGCATTCTGGCAAAGGTATCTAATATGCAACCTCAAAGATGACTAAGGGAGTCCGAGTCATGCCGTATAGTAAAACGGCACTCAGAAGCCTCCCATAAGCAAAACCATAGACAGCAAACTCCTTTTGACTGTACAAGAGAGCTTCTCTTTAAACTTCTTTTACAAAACATCTTTTTCTTCTGAAATTCCTTTTAAAATACTCTTGAGCTGGTTAAGAAGCCTCCTCAAATCCCAGATGCAGAGAGTTAATACAGAAGACTTTCTCTTCAACTGTTGTAATACAGCACATAAGGGCCCAGGTAACATTTTTCAACCTTTCCATGGAACAGAGTCTCTATCAGCCTCTACCTATCTCAGTGGGGTGATTCTGCAAATAAGCCTGTGAATGCCCGCCTTCACTTGTGTGAATAGTTACAGTGAAGTCCTGTAACACATGAAGGTATGTCTTTTTAAACAATGCAGTGGAAATAGACTTACTACAGTCACCGTATTTACTTGCCTTGAGTCTTCTGACTAAAAGACAAGGCTGTACAGAGACATACCTTTGATAACTACATTCAAAGAACTGCTGCTTTAAGTCTCTCCCATACAGTTCCCACTACTTGCATATCCAAGTTCCTCATACATCAATGTCGTCGTGATGCACGGAAACAGGACTGTCCCCTTTCCACATGGCAGACTCAGATGAGCTTTTCAAGGTGGTGGATCACAGCAGCATTCTTCACCAGACGCTCACTCCCCTCCGCAAAGGAGGCTCTTTTTGTTTTCTACAGCATCACAAAAGGGTTTAACACAAACAGCATTTCTTAAAATGGAGTGCCCTGCGTTCTCCCCATTTAAAGCATTCAGGTCACTCATCTCTCAGGTGTGATACTCATCTCAGTGTATGCCCAGAAGAGGAGGCTTTCCAATTTTATTAGCCCATGCACAGGGTCCAGAGTTCATCAGCGGGTGTAGGGCAAAACCACACATTTTTAAGTGAAGGCCTAAATGCTAATTCTGCTCTCATTCGAAGCAAAGAAGAAAGAAAAAAAAACTTCATTGATTTCACCGTGTTGCTACCAGATTACACCCTTTCATTCTGTTATCTGCCTCCTGTACCCAGAACTCTGCCAGTCACACTTGATAGCATCTCTACAAAGTTGTAAGGGCTGCAGAGACTTTTCTGCTGATTTTCAGTTAGACATTTGCAACGAACACAGACAATCAGCTACCTTTGAGTTCAGCCAACTGAGCTCTCTGATATCACTGAGGTATTGTACTGCTACCACCAGAAGCGGGGCTAGGGCCTGGAAAAGAGACTTCGGGATTCTACAAGTTTCCAAAAATACTTTCAGAAATATTGTCATAGCTTCATATTTTACTACCATAATCTGAATTTGGAATAACCAGGAGTAATGGAACATCTACAGAATTGCTATATGCTAAATACGATGCCAACAGTTACAGCGTCTCCCTCACAAAAAGAAGCTTTCTAGAAATATCTAGCATAACACAAAACGATACACATTTCAAAACCTAAGTAAACCCTGAATTGGTTATAAAAGACGCATATTTCAGCGCTTATCAGATAACATGAAACATATTTGCAATACTTGGCTTTTTAAGTCTATGTATATGGATTGCAGAATTAGGAGGCATTTTATGTATCAAATACAGCCAAACATAAAGGAATAATTTTTAGAAGCACAATAAAAGAAAGTTTAACAGCTTCAAAACTGGAACAACCAGTGGTCCTTCCCTTAAAAATGTTCTTTGTTGAAACAGAAAAGGTTGTGCTACATTATTAAAAAACAAGTTCAGGTTTTTCAAAACAATATTTTATGAAATTTGTTACTTACCTTCTTTTTCATGTAATTAAAAGCCAGAGTATCTAAAATGCCTGTTATTCTGCTGCTGTAGTGCCAAGAACTCCCCTTTGTGCATAAAGGTCTGAACTCCACGGTTTTTGCACAACTTCTGGTCAGATAAACCCTTGACTGAATAGAACTGCTGCTGCAGTAAAAAAAGCAGAATCTATCCCAGGAAGTAATAGAAATTAAAATAGAACTAATTTAAGGAGACAACAGAGAGGGGACTCACAAAGGTACTCAAAACATTGGTTTGCCCTTCACTGTGTTTGGTGAGCTGAGTTGCAGGGGTTTTTAATGAGGATTGATGACCAGCTGGGGTTAATGGCCCTCAGCTGCACCTCAGGCCATTAACTCCTCCCTATCAGTTATTAAGCCCCAGGAAATACCCTGTACCTCTCTCTTTATTGTTTAATCATAAGTAGCAAGAGACCATCAGCCAGTCGAGATCCTGGCATGGTGTAAATGCTCCTGTTCCTGCCTCTTCACACAGCATGTCTTATGCTGTAGAACAAACTATGTAGGCATTACCACACTGAGGTCACAAAAGGATGAAGAAACACATGTGAACAGAGAGAAAATAAAAATTTTGTCTGGTGACTGCATTTCATGTTTCTTCTTTAGAACACATATTTATAGCTTGTATACTTTGTGGAATTATACAAATGTTTGCAATCCCACTGCTATTAGACTACTGGGGGCTCTTTTCCTCGCAGTTCTAGAGTATATAATGGGGCTAGTGTTCTTATTACTGCTGTTTTTAAAGCAAGAAAGTACCAAGCAGATGTTATAACACATAGCCTGAGAAGTAAAGGCGCCATGGTTAACCTAAGGCACTGCACCCATGAGGCACATGGAAGCCCAGAATCACAAGGCTGGAACCCTGTGCTTTCCTCCCTTGGAAAGAGCAGAGCTCAAAGGAGAGTCAGTCCACCCCTACACCTGATTTTCCTCACCCAGTGAAACAGCTGTTTCAGCACAGTCTGAAGCCTGTACCTTAGCAGAGGATGATCAGAGTGTTTGTGGATGGAGTTAATGCAAGAGTAAGAACGCAACCTTTATGTTTTAATTTTGTTGCAGAAGACGACTGTACTGGGAATTGGTTTGGCAGAACCAGGGAAGCGGCATTGGTATGATACAGCATCCTACGGACAAAAATTATTTCATCTTTCTTGAATATCTCCACTCCGGAATCAAAATTTCTGAGAACATGACTATCGATCAGGACGTATCTAAGTAACATACTTTAATTCATACCTACTGAGTTCACCTACTCTGAAAGATGTCATACAAATACACTAATAAGCGATCTGAAGATCATCTGTCTTGACTGCATCTTCGGTGAGTAACCCTACATCCTCTTGCAGTGTCATTTTATATCAGTCTCACAGAAACAGCAAAAAAATGAGTACTTTTCCATTTCATTCTTTCCCTTTCTGGTATATTTGGACTGCCTATGTCATGAGGCTTGTGGGGCACTGACATTTTTTAAATGGATCAACAAATTACGTCCTCATGTCTTTGTGAAAACTCTAACAGGTAAAAGAAATTGTAACTTCCATCCCACAAACAATCCCATTTATTTCAACAGGAACATCAGTGTCAATAAATGCTTGAAAAATTCCAGTCTTTAGGGGACAGACAGTACCTCAATCCCCAAAGGCTACAAGACGTTGATTACTATTATCCTCTTTAAAGGGAGTAAGATCACATTGAGCTTGAGACCAAAATATAGATCCTTTCAGGTCACATTTACCAATGATCCATGGTGATATAAATTAAACCAATTACATCTTTTATTTGTATACAAATCATAAGTTAAATGAATGTTCTGCTGCCCTACTTAAATGTAATTACCTATAAACACACACAACACTTTTCGGGTTCCTTCTTCTGACAATGTCATATTTTTCTTAGTTACAGGCAGGACACGTTTTGAGCATTCAGTAGAATAACCCCCATTTAGAAAGTTAGATCTAAAAATCAACATTTGCTCAATGAAAGTTTTCCCAAGAGCTGGGTGCTGTCGAAATTAGAAAAAGAATTAAGAAAAGGGTTGTAAAAGTATACTTAATTTCAGAACAGCTTGTTTAGGTCCTTACACCACCTCAGCTGTAACAACATTTTCATCAACTTCAATAGGCTTTGGATCAGGCTCTGAGTTGGAATGGAAGTTGATGACAATAGTAGGAGTGCACTGACCGATGCCAACGGGCTTTGAATTGGTCCATTATTATGAAAGCTGTTTACAAAGAATGAGTAAGTAATCCACACTGTGCTATATACACTACCTCTCTACTCAGAATAATTAGGCTAGTGTGGCTTACTGACTCACTGGTTTTACCGTTTGCACAGCCACTTGATGTCTTGGAGAACATTTTCTAAAACAAAGTTTAAAATCTTTTTAAATTTGAAAATCCAAAGATTATCATGGTGATTATTAAATAAAAAATAAAAAAATACACTGGGACCTCTCTTCCTCCTACACTAGTTTCTTTTAACCTAACAGTCAAGCTAATCCTGATGAAACATCTTTACATCTACTGCTCCTGTTTTACAGAATGTTTTTTCCCTAATTAATTGAATCATATGCATCAGTCACATTTATTAAATTTTGTTAATTATTAGGTACATTCTCACACATAAGATTTTAAAGATTTGTTTAATGTCATATCTATATATGGTAGACAATTAAATCATTATAGTCATTAAAGTTCCTCATTTAATTCCTTTGCTTGGCAATAGGAGATGGAACTATGAATACATCTTTCAGTTCACTTTAATAATAAAAGCACACATTGCAAGCAGCAACAAGTGTGCGTTTTTAAGGATCACTTGTGAAATGTGCTGGACTTATAATGTCAGATTCTGAACCCTTCTGTTCCTACAAAATATTTACAGAATATAAAACACTCCTAGCCAGCTATTGTGCTTGCCTCTTAGAATGGGGATTAAATAAGCAGTTACATCCACCTTAGCTTTTGCACTACATTTTTTGTACCATACTTACTTCAACTCAACTACAGAGACTGATGACTAAAATTTCTTGGTTTATGTTATTTAACAGTGGTTCACAATGGTTTCTCCTGTCCTTAAAGGATATAAATATATTATGAAAACAGTGCTACTGTTATAATAACAACTATAATATAAACAAGTTTGTTTCCATGTCATTATAATGATCATACACGCTCATGAGCAAATTGTTCATGCAGACATCTATCAAACGTATAATAGATGGTGATCACAAACCACTGCATATGGTCTTTCAGAATCTTCTCTTGAGGGGGTTGTGGTCACTAGTATTCATTATTCACACACCAGCTAAGCTAGGAATTCAAGTTAGCAGCTGAGAGAGACTACGTTCTAGAAGACAAGTCAGCTTGTAGTTCATGGGAAAAGATGGACATAGAGGCAGTTCAGCCCACTGAGGATCTTTGGACAACGTACTTGGGAATGACTCCTAACTCCCAGTTTCAGATGCTGTCTTATCCCGTGTTCCAACTCTGTATCGGGTCAAAATCAGGCACATATGATCTCTTCTCCCATTCTGCCCTGATTACTACAAGAAGGAAACCTGGCCTTCTTGGCCAGACAGACACCACAATATGCTCCAGCTAGACCTCTAATTTGGACAAATCAGTCTTATGGCTTGGACACGTGCCGCACCGTATACTCAGAGGTCGCTTAGATGCAACCTCTCTCCTTATAAGTACAGCCTGCAGATAACACACTTCTAAATTAGATCCCTTAGGTGAATGCTTGCAACTGGTTGGGATGAGTCCGGTCTTAATAGCTACTTTGTTCAAATAGTTGCTTATTAATAGCAAAGATTAAGACATACTCATCACTAATTCTCTGAAATACAAACCTTGCCCCTTTGGTATAGTCTACTGCTTTTCTATCATTCTACAGATGATAGTGACAAA
The DNA here is from genome assembly GCF_000690535.1 of Cariama cristata. Classification (NCBI taxonomy): domain Eukaryota; kingdom Metazoa; phylum Chordata; class Aves; order Cariamiformes; family Cariamidae; genus Cariama; species Cariama cristata. The sequence continues at coordinate 22,161 of NW_009611413.1, forward strand.
ACAGAACAAAATACAACAGTAATAAAAGGCAGCACTACAAACAAGATGTATTTTCAAAGACAAAACTCGCATGCATTTTTAACACTACAAATATGGATCTATATTCAATTCTTTAGAACCCAGCTTGCATTTTGAACATAAATTTATGTCGCCTTACTCATGGGGAGAAGGAAGAAATCTAATCAAATTCTACTGAGTGTTTTCTCTGCTATAATTTAGTGGTAAAACTGGCAGGCTGCCTAACCACGTCAAAAAGGGATACATTTGAAATGCTGTAACTATAAAATAACAAGGAAGCTTTTAGCCACATTCATGTAGTGGAGACTACGAAAATGTTTACTTGTAATGTGGTTAGCATATGAAAAGATTAATCCAACAGGAAAATACATTTTAAAGTTGTGAAATTGTCTTGCTTGATGTATAAATATTTTATGTAAATAAAAGTGGATTTGAGATTCATATAACATTTATACATTTCTAAAACTAAAGGCAAGCAACTGACTCTGCAAAACATTTTTTTCAGTAACACTCCCGCTCTGCTATCTACACTAACGCCTTTATTTGTTTATATTAGCTTTTCCCCTAACGAAGATGGCGCCGGTGGTTCTGTCTGGCTAAGCTGCTGACAGGACAGCATCAACTTCGGTGGAAGGCATCACTGGGAGAGGGCAGGCGGGTTTTCAGCTCAGTGAACCTCATTGCAGGCTACGGTGAAAGAAAATTGATGCCAATGGCAGGAATAAGGAAAGGTGACCTTTCCTCACGACTGTGACTGAAGAAATTTGAGAAAATTGGGGTGACATACAGGGATGCTATTCTAAGTACTTTAAATGTCTGAGCTCATTTCCTTGAGTTGTTTTCTTTTTGCCACTTTCTTCATTAACTGTGTCGCTGGAACATAAAAGTCATTTCATATTCATGAAGATTTGGAGACAGCTTCTAAATCACATGCCAGAGTGGGGTAAAGGGGTCTAAACATAAATGAAAAGTCAGACATTCTTTTTCAGTTCTGATCCAACTTAATTGGAGCTTATTTTTATTATTTTAGTTATTTGGGACAATGAACAAATTGTCCCCCATTCAAGAAACAAACCAGAACAGCCTGGCAGACTAATGGCCAACTGACAATACCAAGTAATTTTCACAAGATGCAGACAGCTGCTACCACAACCATTACTTCTGCAATATAAGGGCGGGATTACTTTGTGGAAGAACTAACACTTTCTACCAAATTTCAAAGCACTTTCAAAATTTGTGGCAGACAACGAATGTCTGAGTCAGGACTCAAAGCAAAGACCAACAATTTTACTGCTTTGGTGGCTCAAATTCCCAAGTCTGTAGAGAACAAAAATGCGTTCATTAAAGAATCTACAAAATTACACTTATTTTCTTTGGAAGCCAGGTAGCATTAAAACCCAACTGAAGAACAAAATAGTCTATATCTGGGCATTGGGGAATGTGACGAGTTACTGCATCTCAAATCATAATTATGGCATTAGAATTTTTTTTATTAACTGTTGTTAGAAAAGGAAAACTTCTGTCGTCCATACAGCTGTTTGATATACTTGTAGATTTTTAAAAAGACTCATTCTAACTTAGCATAATAGTATAAATTATTTTTCTGCTGCTAAATCTAAATAAAACTGGAAGTGATAAATACAGTGAAGTCTATGGATTTGTGTCACCAAGTTAATCAAATCAAAGGCGTTACATTCAAATCGAAATATATTTTCCTGGATGGCAGCATAGCCAAGTTTACATAGTGCCAATTTGTGGATCATTCTGCCATTGTAAATGCTTGTGAATTTTTGGGGCAGGGGAGAGGGCCAGTGGGTTGACACTAACCCACAAAAAACTGGATGATTTAAGCACTTTTACAAACCTAACCTTGGACTGTCAGCTTGACCTCTCCCTTAATGCACCATCAGAAGCATTCTGCACCAGGCTCCCAATTTTTCTTAAAGGCATCTATGCGAGCCAGTACTGAACTCCAATGGGATGCCTCTGAAAATCAAGCAATGACCTGCCACATATGACTCTGAAAATCTCTCCTAAGCAGTAAGAAAAGGATGGGTTCCAGCTGGGATACAGAAAGTGTACCCTGAGAAAGATCCAGCAAACAGCATCAAATAGAAAACTTGAAAATCTCTTGAAGATGCCAGCAATAATTTTACCAAAAGGCAGACTGTACGCCGAATAGATGCTCATAGAGTGGAGCTTAACACTTGAAGCAGCAAGAAATTAATACCGACACTTTCACCTATTATACGCAATCTGGAAGGCAGGGGCGGGGACACCACCTAAATAAATAACCCAATTTACCAAGTATAGATCTGCATCAGTCAAACCAAAGATTGTTTTGTTATTAATCAAAATAAGAGAATCAAAAATGAAGTACTTTGTTTCTTTTAAATATCAAATGCATTGAAGCAGCAGTAATTTTTTTTTTATGTCCTTATTTCTTTTGATACTATGCAAAATACCATTTCTAAATGCTGGTTTTCTAAAAACATGACCATTAGGATAGTTGTTACATATTTAATTTCATGCTCCACTCAGCATAAAGCAGTTGAGAGACTGCCAGCCAGAGCAAATTAAGTAACTGGTTAGATAATTTCCTGCTTAATTGAAAGCAGGTAGTTTTTAAAAGTAATAATTGATTTTGTTTCTAATGAGTGTGTAGCTATTTCTTCCTTTTTCTATTCCTGTTATTAAACAAGATTGCACTAAACCTTTGTACACTCTTAGTGACAGGCACAGGAGGAAAAGAATTGGAGAATACTGTTTATTTAATATTTTAGATCCCAATTGCTGTAAAAAAAACCAAAACCAAAAACACCCCAACAAAACAGCAGAATGGCCTCTCAATATTGGCCTTCCATGATCATTGCTTCAAGATCTAATCCAGGTCAAAAGTTTGTACCTTCGTGCTCTTCAAGGACAAGAAGTGAGCCAGCAATCTCAGCTTAGTTCAAAGCGAAGAAGCATCAATCATCCTAGCAGACAATAACTGAACGGGAGGGGGGGGCGAGTTTTGGAATTTCTACTTTCTTTTTACTTTTAGGAATGGTCACTCCAAAAGAAAGCTGTGATGCCTAAAGATAACAGATAAAGAAATCTTTGACTGACGTTGTTATATGATTTGGTAAAAAAGACTTAATTCTCCATGACTGTTGAAAAGGCACCTGTCACAAGCAGTTAATTCACTTTAAAATTATATTTAAAAACAAAAGCATAATTGTTCTGTTAAAATGTTTGAACAAAATATTACATTTTCTGATCTAAAGAAAAAATTGACTGTGTCCATCCTTTTTTCTTCTACTTCTTTGAAAATTAACAAAAGGCAAAGCACATTCTACATGTGTAGAAAGTATTCCTGCAAGCTTTGCATTACAATCCAATGTTTTGACAAGTTAATATAAGAAATAGTCAAATTCCAGTGTGACTCATTTTAGACTTTATCCTTGTAACTGTTGAGCACCTGACTGCTTCCCTTCCACAGGTGCATATATACAAGCAAAAATTCCCAGGAGTGAGTGATACAAAACAACCTAGAGTCTAAAATCAGTAATACATCTGTATAAAAATCAGAAGCTATAGCATCATGTATACATATACACGTAGTAGATTTATAAGCACCACAAAATGCCAAGAAGATTCTCCCAATGAAAAATCATTGCTGATTTCAGGCTGGCAGGTCTTTCCCATATTGCTATTATTGATTAGCGCGCTGAGATAATTAAGACCTGCGCCAGGCAGAGCAAGCAAGAGCTCTGCAGCCTATCAGTGGCTTGATCCATGCGTTACTGAAAGTATTATGTGTAGTTCTAAGTATTTAAATCTGGTATTTAGCATACAAATCCTTCTTCTGAATTTACAGTCTTACGTGCAAAGATTTAAAGAAAAACGCTCTGTCCTCACAGAACATAATAAAGAGGTATGCGAGGGTATCATAAGATTTAGGGTTATCTTTTTCAGTTTGTGCTAAGAAAGTACAGTCCCTGGCATTTGCTAGTATGCCAAATGACAAGAGTTTCTTTGGTTTATCCACACTGTCAAATCTCTAAAGCAGTAAATAATCTTAACAGCAACACTATGATTTTTTTTCCAAAAATCGTGGTTGCTAACCATAATGAATTCTCCTTTTATTTAAAGGTCATCAAGACAGTACTTCGAACTTGCCTATTCGTACACAATGACACTAAATCACGCCTGTATTTTGATAACACTCCCCTCGTTTTCACATGTAAGTACATATGTACAAACAGAGCTTAAACGTATCCACACGGAGACATCTATGTAGGTACCTCAATCTGTAATAGTGTGGTCTAGAACGGTTTGGGGAGGAGGTTAGTGAGTTCAAAATAGGTATTTTATTCAAAGAAGAAAAAATATGAATAAGCTGTGCAGCTTGCCCCAAGCAAGTACCTGAAGAACACCATGTCATCATGTACTGCTTTTCTAACGTAATCATCACAGGGGCAAAACAGCTCTAAAACTTCCAGAGTTTCTCTACTTTGGATTAGGAGTGCTTCTCCTATCTCACCACTTCTGAAGTTAAACGCTGTTGTTCCCATCAGCTCAAGTTTTCAGTTCTCGGAGTAAGAGACATTAAACCCAACCCACACAAAAATACTCCAAATCCTGACATTAAGTAGTACGTCTCCTGCAATGAAGTTACACATTTCATGTTTACTGTTACAGTCGTTTTCAGCTCAGCAACAGGATTAGGGCTGATTTACAATCTCCCCTTCCAATATTTATAGCATTTCATAGTCCTCCTTTTGTCTCCTTAGAGATCAAAGAAAATGACCATTAAAACTGCAAATTGTTAGGCTGTCCATCACAGACTTTAGGCCAGGGTCGTTTACAGACCAAACCTGTACAAACAGAAGTTGTGGGAAAGGAAGACAGAAAAAAAAGAGGAAGAAGTAGAAATATGACGTGGATATGTGAAAACTGGAGGTAAGAGAGGGGGAAATGCTTTACTTCACGATATCCAAATTAATACTTTCTGAATGATCACTCCAGTAAAAAGCTGTGATGCCTAGGGATAGTGGAAAAAAGGACTTCATTCTTTATACTTATCCAAATACCACTTACTTAGCAGGCATCCAAATTCTGCCTGAAGTTATTCAGAATTTATATCAAGTGACTTGGTCTTGTTGGACCAGTGGACAAAAGCTAGCTGATGCTAAAAAGGATCAAAGATACATGACAAATACTTTCAGTACGTGACTGTACTTTTACTATATTTTATATATACATATGTGCACATGTGGAACTCATACAAATACACTTCACTTACGTTTAGATTCTGCTGTCTGAAGGAAAGCAAAGAGAGTCCTAAATGCATGCTTTAACTTCTGATACCTTCACCAGTCCTTCCACTGTTGAAGACAATACGTGTTTTGCTATTAGGGCAGACTTTGGAGCACTACACTGAATAATGACCACAAGTCACAGCTACATGACCTATTTTTAAAATCAACCCTAATTGACCCCAACTTACAGGTTCTCAGTTTTCCACTAAACTTGCATCAATAGCTTATGGACAATTAATCTGTAGATATCATCTTATGAGTAAATCTAATTTCTGAATGATTTTCTGTGAGTACTTAAGTGGAGCTATTGTCCCCCTCAAGCTTTAGAAAGAAAAGGAGTCATTAAAGATTACGAATTTATAACTATAGATTAAGAGCTAATAAATCATAATGATGCTGAGTAGGAACTCATACTCAAAACATTCATAATTATAAGAAAAGGTTAACTGATCTAAAATACATGGATGAGCACTGTGAAAGCTGTTCTGTGGAACAGAGAAAATACTGCATAACCAGAGAGGTAAAACGTTTTGGGGAAAATTAGAGACAAATAGCATAAACTGGTGTCCTTCAGAAGTATATTTTTGTATGTGCAGACACACAGTAATTCCAAGTTCTATCTTCTTTGCTGCTTCAGACTGCAGTTAATTGGCCTCTAAGAAGGCTGGGCTGTAAGAGCAAGAGTTTCTAGACAAAAGCATAGTTCTAAGCTTGTCTTGTCCAAATGACCTCAACCAGAATTTTACCATCAAATGAGGTAAGAATTCTGTCGAGTTCTTAGGAAATACAAAGTCATAGCAGCAAAGAATGAGCTCTCCTTTATCAAATTTGAAAGGGCAGCCTGGCCGATGGACAGTCTTTACCAGATCAAGATTAATTACAACTCCCAGGAAAAAGAATAATCCTCTGTTCCTGCACCAGTTTAAGAACAAACTAGCTTGGAGAAGTCTGCACAAAAGCTAGAGTAGAGGTTGAGAAGCTTCGTGGAACGCAACATGCTCAGTCTTACCTTTTCTTATTGCTTAGCAATGGGATTTTTCCACAAATTAATTCATTTTAATTACATTATTAGTAATCATGTTTAGGGTGGTTGGATATTTTATGCATCCATATATGCGCACACCACACAAAAAAAAAAACATTTTTTCACACAGTTAACACGGTTCATAAAGTTAATATGAACCCTCTCATGACCAAGCCCACTCATTGGGCAACTCTAGGGATGCAATGACACGTAATAAAAAATGTGCTATTTTTCATTTCTTATCCCAGTTTAAAGCCTGGAATGTAACTCTCAGCCCTGGGCCTCCTTTCAACTCCTTACTCATAATGAACAATAAAGAGAGATCTAAAATCCTGCCCATTTCATAGATTCTCTCCAGCACAGCCTTCTCTCTAAGACCACCTCACAAAACAGTGTCCACATAGACTATGTGGAGCCAAACACGAGAGTTCTGTGCTGCTTGTACTGCACACAGCTATCCCAAATCACTGACTCCACATCCAACAAGCAAATTTCTTTTGCATCCTGAAAAATCTGAAGCAAATATATTTTGAGTAAATCACAATAAAAGACTCTGAACTGACACTATTGTGTCTTCCATGAAAAAGGCAGATCCCACGCTACCCTATAGGTGACACAGGTGTCAGACAGGGACTGAAATAGTCCCCAAGATATACCAGGGAAGAAGCTTGTACAGGTCACTTGGTTTGTCAGTAGGCCTGCTACTGGGACGCACGGCCAGGTCCTCAATTCATGCACCTTGTGGAGAGAGGTATGTTTTCTCTGTGGAGCCTCTTCCTCCATACTGTAGCTTGTAGCATAGGCTGCCTGAAAATACATCCTTTAGCCCTCTACCTTCTTGAATGGGCATAGAGGGCTCATGATAATCTAACCCAACAAAAACCAGTAATAACTTCTGACTTACTGGCACCCAGCATCCCTTGGCCTCTAAGCAAAAATGAAGAGAAAAAACTGGTTCAGAGTAAGACAGGGTGTTTGAATATATTCCAGTTATCAGAAGCAAGGGCCGTGAAGCCCCAATAATGCAAACAAACTCCAAAGATTAAAAGAAATTTCTAACAATGACAGCTGTCATTGATGTACTCAGGTAAGCCTTTTGCAGTACTGACAAAGAAAGTGTGTCAAAGACTGTTTACAAATCAATAAACAGTTTCCAGCACATGAAAAGCTTTCAAAATAATGATCTATTTTATTTTTACACTAAGGGATTCTTTCCTTCTTGGATAAAGCACATTTATACAGGCAACTGAAGACTATGCTTCCCATATTTCTTTATCAAGTCGCTGCCACCATCACAGTATATGGCTAGTCCTGTTTTGGAAAAAGGGAATCGTTTGTTTGTATTTCAAATGGATGAGAAAAGCATAAAAATCTTTGAACATGTCTCATAGGCATGCTGGCCCACACTACTTCACCAAAAGAAGTCCTCCAAGTTCAAAACTGACTGCCAAGGCTGCATACATGACATTTGCTATTTCAGTTCCTACGGGAGGGTCCAGATAAGATCCTTATGGATAAGGAATAATCCTAGACAATCTCCAGCCAAAGATTTCAGAGAATGTTTTAGGCTTTACTTTTTGGAAGTACTGACAATGGCCCTGATCCAGTAAAGCTCTAAAGAACATAATTTAAACTCTTTGCTAGATCAGAACTGTAGCATGCAATGGAAGAGAACACAAATATCTATTACTAACACTGAAAGAGGGAACACACAAGCACATCTGAAGTTTAGTACCACAGTCAGTTTTTCCTACAGTAAATCCCATGTTCCCATGGATCTGCTCCCTTGCCCACATGAAAAAACTAACGGCAAAGCGTCAGGGTACGAACCTAGTCTTAAACACAATCCCCTTGTGCTACTGAGTTTCTATAAACTTTACTCTTAATGCTTTTAGTGACATTTTCTGTCCAATCACATTTTAGCTTACGCATCTACACATACACCACCAGATAAAGTCAATCTGCAGATATACCACAGGTGATGAGTTGTAGATCAAGAATGCTGAAGTAACAGAGGCACCAGGGTGAGCTCCATGCAGAGGCAATTCAGGTCTGATTGAGTTCATTAGCTCAGGCTGCACCGCATACCACTGCAGATTCACAGCCATATGAGTACTTTCACGCAGCGTGGAATATGAATGCGTCTTATAGCGCTTGGCCAGTTAACCCTGTGCTGTGCTTCCAGCAGAGCTAGGCAGCAAAGTCCAGATGGATTAGAGAGGCTCTGGGATGGAGCTGGCTCCTTTAAGCCCAGACTGAACTCAATCTGAGTCCTTGCTTGGGCACAGCGCAAATCCAGCCTGGATTCCCAGGACTGAAGCTGAGCTCATCTCTGTGCACCATGGAGCCCAGCATGCAGGCTCCAAATGGTGCTGCAGCATTCAGGCTGAATCAGTACCAACCAGGCTGACACAGGGTCAGGCCTCTGCGCGGACACTGCCTGTCCTGGGTTCCTCAGCACCCCTGATAACAGGAGCACAGCGTAGACACACCCAAACAGGCACAGGTCTGGTTCAGCAAGACTTAACGCTTCGGTTCTATAGGGAAAGCAAGCAGCTGGACTGCATCCAGGCTTATACTCAGCGCTAGATGTTCCAGACTGACACCGGCTCCTGATGAACTAATCAGACATTGTTGCCACACACTCTTTAGCTCACATCTGAGTTTCCACAAGGCTCCCCTCCTCAGCATCACTTACGCTACTTTGCTGGGCCTCCTTTGTGCAAGATCCAGCTCTTAGCTCACATCTGAGTTTCCACAGGGCTCCCCTCCTCAGCATCACTTACGCTAGTGTGCTGGGCCTCCTTTGTGCAAGATCCAGCTCTCCCGGCTGTCCTGGGTCTAGATGCAGCTCCCTAAAAAAAACACATTATAGAAAGGTAAGATGTGAAGATGTAAAACACTAAGCCTGAGACATAAAAACATCACAACACCAATGCAAAAGTAAACCCCCCAAATTAGCATAAGTTACTCCAAATAAATCAGAACGAATACGCTATGATTGCATTATACAGAGACCATCTTTATATCAAGATGCCAGCGTACCAGCCTGGTTCTTTCACATCTAAAGCATTTGGTTACAATGAGTTATAATTCGTTATAACAATGTTAATAAATTAAAAGCACAAAGGGGCAATTACAATCACATTAAAACATTCTGTAATTTTGGAAAATTAATGTTTCACTAAGTCTTCATTTTCACAGATAAATTGAGTCAGAACTGTGCTGTTCCTACACTGCGCTAACCAGCATCAGTGTTAAGCTTTTTGGAACCATATGGAAAGCTATCAATTTTTTCCTTAAGTAGGATTCTCATCACTTTGTTTAATATCACTACAAATTACACAGGCTAATATTTACAGATGGTTTCCTGTAGGAACTGTGAATCAACAAAACTGCAAGGCAATAGGTAGCAACTATTCATTCTCTGAGGAAGCGGGGTGAGCTACCTGCCAGAGGGCTGTACAGAAAACCAGGAAGCTCTCTCATTTCTAATCCCTCGTTTGACTCAGTGCCACCTTTGGGACTTTGGGAAGTCCCATGGGGGCCAAACTGCAGCAGTATCAAACTGGAGCACGAGATGTTTCTGAATTATATACATATAAAAAAAAAGAAAATCACAGGATTGGCTTCAAAAGTCAGAAGATCTTTTAATGTTACACCGTAGGTTCATTTTGTCTGTCTCCTGGTGCTTCTACCTGCAAGTTTCAGCCCACTCAGACTTCAAAAGTTTTCATTATGGATACTAAATACAGAAACGTATCTATTTGATCAATAAAAAGGGATATTTGCAAAGTTTGACGTCAGCCCTAGGTCTTCCACAGAGACATCGAGCATTTTAAGTTTCTCACATGAGCTTAGAAAGCCCACAGCTTTTAAGCTCTCAAAACATTCAGTATCAGATTTTCATGAACTTGACCACAATACTGGGGCAAAAATGGTTCACACTTGGGCAGCTAAAGAAAAAAACAGTTTTCAAAAGTACTCGGCGCACAGCAGTCTCCCGTGCTGTTTCCACGCAATCCTTCTCCGGCCACCTCAAAAAGGGGGTCACGCAATTGCAGAGGTGTGGAGAAGAGCACCAGAACGATCCCGCGTGGGGGAGATTAAAGGAATGCATTTTCTCCAGCACAAAAAGAGAAAAAGGCGAGCAACTGGGGACAATATGGTAGAGATCTGCAAAATCAGTAATGATGTCAAAAAGGTGAATATGGAAGTTATTCACCCTCTCCTAACACAAGAATTAGGAGGTGCCAGTCATAATTACCAGCTGACAGACTTTTAGAGCAATTGAAGTAAATTTTTTGTTCAGGCAACACCGGCTGAAGCTGCAGAACTCATTGCCACCACATGCCACGGACACTACGGGCGAACGGCAGTAACCGCGCCGAAAGGCCCACGGATATTTATTAAATACAGTGGCTGTCACCTGCGAGC
>NW_009611414.1:0-607 GCF_000690535.1 Cariama cristata
ACAGAAAAAGCAGGCACAGTCAGAGAAAAGCCACCAGCAAAATGTAACCATGTGGATTAGCAAGTCAATAACTAGTACCCAGACTAAGTAAGGACTCTAGACACCAGAGACAAACCAGATCAGCATGGGGCAACTCAGGGGCAATTCCCTGCTTGGTAAAATGGGACTGACAGCCCTGCTCTAACTCACAACCTAAGTCCACCCAGCAGTGAATTGCTTGCAGACAGTAACATGGTGTTATACTAGTGGCTAAGATGGACACATCACGTGCTGCCTGTGAAACTGGAAATAAAAAGTTATACTGGAGTTAATGACTGGTGTGACTTGAGAGGAAACGACGGTAAGGGAAAGTGGGAAGAAGCCATGGCTCTGGAAGACTCAGAGGGCAGCAGTAACTGCCCTCTCGCCTTTACCAGGGTGTGCTGCTCTCTCCTTATCTACCAGCAAACACAATCCATGGCAATGCCTCTCCTACTCTAACATATCTCACACCTAAATTACCAACACCTTAATTCAACTTGTTATTTAACAATAAATGCATAACAAAGAATTGCGGCATCAAGGATGCAGCAGAAAGAGTCAATTCACATCGTCTCCATTCTTTCAT
>NW_009611415.1:0-3788 GCF_000690535.1 Cariama cristata
CGCAGGGCCCTCGGTGGGGTTCCTGCTGCCGGCACCGCCCTCCCCGCGTCTTACCGGGCCTGGTGCCCCTACACGGGTCCCTCTGAGCCGCTCCGAGGCTGTTTCCAGGGGAAGACGCATGAGGCGTTTGCTTTTGTTGAACATACACCTTGCAGTCACAAAGGGGTTGGCTTGGAGCAGCCTGCCTGGCTTCTAAAATTGCGCCCTGGGTTAATTTGCCAATGGAATGAATATCCTGCTAGCACATAGCAGCAGGAGGCATCTTCTGGGATCAAACATTTACAAATACTGTTGCCTGCCCTTTACCAGGATTCGTTCCTGGCCCCTGCACTCCTCGTATGGGCAGCAGCAGAGCAGCGTGTTCAGTGATTCAAAGGGCTGGAAGCAGGGAAGTAAATCTTACATTGCTGCGCATACGTAAAATAGTGGCGGGGGGGGGGGGGGAAAGAACACCACTAATGAGGACAGTGAAATAATGGCAAGGATTTAGCAGAGACACTAATTGACTTTCAGTGAGGCTTTGGCGGTTACACCTGGAACAACAGAACTAGACCAAATCCACAAGTTATAATGGGGTAAGGAGACCTAGAAAGCAGAAATATAGAAAAGGAAACAGGGCGAGCAGGGAAGGGCAGGTTTGTGCCTGTCCTTACGTAATGGAGGAGCTTGCCATCGGTGAAGAGCGATGCACAGTGGGATTACATGTGCAGAGCTGAGTGAAAAGTAAGGAAGGTAAAAAGCCCTGCCACCGCCCTTAAATTAAACGCTCCATTCAGAAAGATGGTGATGAAACCATAATTCAGAGAAGGCAGTGCAAGTTATAAGTGAGGGTGTGAGATTAGACAGCAAACAAATCCTCCGGAGCCTGGTGACATTTGCATACAAGGAAACACGAAAGCCACATGTGTGCAGATGGCTACGCAATGAGTCAGGCGTCACTGAAAGTTGCAGCTAAGCACCCTCTGTGCCCCAAGGAAAGTCCCAGCACTGCCTCCGGGCACGGGGAGCTTTCTGCAACATTGGGGGAGAAATGAAAGCAGACCCTGGCTGGAAGCAATGGGAGTTCAGTGGGAGTGAGAGCCATCAGGGAGATGAGGATGAAATTAAGGATGGATATTTCAGTTTCGGGTGAGCAGCAGGAAGATATTAACGGCTGATGATGTGGCAGGACCCATGATAATATTTTGTGCCCTGCTGTGTGCCACCTCATGCACTTGGCTGTGCTGTATGCTGTCCTCCGCCCTCTCTCCCTCTCTTTAGAGCTCCCTGACTTTCCTGGCTATGGATAAAACAGGATCAGTCAAGGCAATATTTGGAAATAGTTTCTTTTATACCGCTGTGGGAAGTGATTCACACAATACCAGCAACTAAAACTGAACATAGCCTTTCACAGAACACTTGTACAGTCTACAAACATTCTAGATACAGCAGAGGTAACATTTATGGAGGTAACCTCAAAACCAGATTAGAGAGAGACATGTCCAAACAGATTTCATATACTGAAGTCTCCAGACCTAAACTGAGCAAAGGATTAAGTTGCTTTGCACGGTGTGTTAGTGACTGGCAGCTAGGAAGAAGAATGTGTAAAATTCTCAGATAAGTTTTGAGGAAAGATGCCATCTAAAACTAACTGGGACTTGGATTTGATTTGCTTCCAGTTTACAGCCCTGGCCTGGTTTTGAAAGAGTTGTTAATCTGACCCTTGCAAGTTCTCCTTGTGTTCTGTATAAATAAACCTTGAATATCCTTAGCGCCTACCCCTCAAGGGCCCATCAAGAGGCATTTACTTATCCTTCCCTCTACAAGCCTGTCTGCTCCTGCCACGTGTCAAGTCTCTGGTTTAGAAGGGGAACTGGAGATGAAATGCCACGATGGGCATCCTACAGAGAGGCTCAGCTCTGAGGTGGACGGACAGCACAGTCTGAAGCAGTTTCAGCACAGCAGACGTTTTGATCAGTCCCCAAGCAGGGCAGCAGAGAGGTTGGCAGCAGTGACCATAGGCACGAAGAGAAGCAAATAACCCAGAGGTCATGACGTGCTGAGAGGGCTTTGCTATTCAGATATCGATGTGTCGGTGTGGTGGTAAGAAAGAAGAGTTGTGAATAGCTCCTGGGGCCCGGCGGTGTGCGCGGGAGCCATGCCCACGGTCAGCGCTTGGAAACTGGCATGGGGCCGTGGGAATCTGCTGAAATTCATCCCGCAGGAAGTTCTTGTCTGCATATAGCACTTCCTCCCCTGGCACCGGCTGCGCACCGTGCCATGCTCCCATGCCACAAGCTGCAGTCCGCAGGGGCACGGTTGGAGGGGAATCGGGAGCGGTGGGCAGAAAGGGGCCATACCTTCCCAGGAGATCCCCTCTCACATCCTGCATGATGAGGGGTGGGACGTGGGACCTGTCTGGCAAACATTTCCGCACCTGTTTCACTGTATTGAAGTGGGAAGTTAAAAACCTAACTGACACTTAGGATCCTATGAACAGGGCCGAGAGCAGCCTTAGGGCATCGCTTAGGCCACCTCCTGCCCCAGTGCAGGACCAACTCTACTAAAAACTTTCTATACAGGAACTTGCCTAGTGTATTTTTTTCTTAATCCTTAGTGGTGGAGAGTCCTTACTCTCCCTAAACAGCCTGTTCCAGGACCTAACTATTCTCACACTTAGAAAATATCCCTGAAGATTTATCCTGAATTGCCCTTGTTGCAATATGAGCTGGCAACATTTTATTCTAATCCCCAAGGGTAAGAGAGATGTATTCCCTTCCTCTTTGTGGCAGCCTTTTATGTATTTGGAAACAGTTGTCGTGTGTCCTCGCAGCCATCTTTTCCCCAGCCTAAACATGCACGGTTCCTGCAGCCCTTCTGCAAAGGCAGACCCCACGCTGTTCCCAAGACCCCACTGGAGTCTCTCCATCAGGCTTCACCTTTCTCGAAATGTGGTACCCAGCGGGGTTGGTACCCAGCAGAGGCTCAGCTGCCGTGTCCTGCCTACCTTTGTATGTCCCAGTGGGATGTTTGCCTTTTTCACAGCACCGTGGCATTGACTCTTTGATCCACTGTACTCCCAGATCTTTATCTGTAAAAGCGCAAGCTAGCCAGCAGGTTCCCATCTTGCATTTTCGTGGATGATTAGTCCTACCTAAGTACAGGACTTCGCACTTGCCCGCATGGACTTACACCCTACATTTTGCTGAGCCTTTTTCCATTTTGTGAAGGGCATTTTGACTTTGAATCCTGGCTGCCAGCGCGCTCGCGGCTCCTCCCAGATGGGTCCCATTTGCCAAAGACATAAGCATAATTTTTATTCTTGGTTTTGGGTGGTTAATAAATGTTCCTAAATGCTCACAGGAGCAGCGCCTAGGTGGAGTGGGAGAAACCAGGGTGGGGGACATATAATGGGGGTCCTGCTGGGGACCATCATGGTGTGGTCCCAGCGCTCGCTGGAGGCTGATGGCGAGCGGGCAGCAGGATTCATTGTGCAGAGGCAAACGAAGCCGGCGGGGAGAGGGAGCGAGGGCCCCTGGGTGCATTGGGCGGCCCCATCGCCATTGTCCCCGGGCGGGGGAGAGCGACGGCGAGGTGTGGGGGACATATAATGGGGGTCCTGCTGGGGATCATCATGGTGTGGTCCCAGCGCTCGCTGGAGGCTGATGGCGAGCGGGCAGCAGGATTCATTGTGCAGAGGCAAACGAAGCCGGCGGGGAGAGGGAGCGAGGGCCCCTGGGTGCATTGGGCGGCCCCATCGCCATTGTCCCCGGGCGGGGGAGAGCGACGGCGAGGTGCGGGCCCATGTG
>NW_009611416.1:0-583 GCF_000690535.1 Cariama cristata
GTTGTGATACAGGACCTGGCATTGCGATACGGGTCTGAGCATCGTGATACAGGGCAGGGTACCACAATGCAGGGCTGGGCATCGTGACAGAGAGCTGGTTGTTGTGATACAGGACTTGGAATTGCAATATGGGTCTGGGCATCGCGATACAGGGCTGGGTACCACAATATGGGGCTGGGTACCACAATACAGGGCTGGACATCGTGACGGAGCGCTGGGCATTGTGATACAGGACCTGGCATTGCAATATGGGTCTGGGCATCACGATACAGGGCTGAGTACCGCGATACAGGGCTGGGCATCATGACGGAGAGCTGGGTGTTGTGATACAGGACCTGGCATTGCAATATGGGTCTGGGCATCGTGATACAAGTGTTGTGATACGGGGCTGGGCATCGCGATACAGGGCTGGGTACCACAATACAGGGCTGGGCATCGTGACGGAGCGCTGGGCGTTGTGATACAGGACCTGGCATTGCAATATGGGTCTGGGCATCACGATACAGGGCTGAGTACCGCGATACAGGGCTGGGCATCATGACGGAGAGCTGGGTGTTGTGATACAGGACCTGGCATTGCAATA
>NW_009611416.1:821-1138 GCF_000690535.1 Cariama cristata
GGTGTGGGGATATGGGGCTGGGCAACACGTTACAGGGCTGGGTGGTACGCTGAGGGGCTAGGCATTGCACCGTGGGATTGTATGTCACGATACGGGGCCAGGCATCGCAACACGGAGCCGAGCATCGCGATACAGGGGCGGGCAGCGCAACGCGGGGTGGTTGGTGGTGTCCCGACAGGGTGGTTTATGTCACGACGGGAAGTTTTTACATCCCGACGCGGCGCTTTCCACCCGAGCGGGCGCTTCGTGTCCCAGCGGGACGCGCTGGGCGGTGGCAGGCGATGCCACGATGCAGAGCGCTGTGTCCCCCTCCCTGT
>NW_009611417.1:0-36851 GCF_000690535.1 Cariama cristata
TCTGGCAGCTTCTCACAGCAGCCATCCCTTCAGCCCCCCCATGCAAATCCAATACACAGATGCAGCAATTAAACATGGTTACTAAGGGGAGCAGGTTTTTAAAGAAGTAATACAGCTACTGAAATCTTTGTTAATTATTTTTTTGGCTTTATCTGTTAGAAGAATGTATCTGTAACATCCCCCTACACATCCTCGCAGGCACACGTGGAGTCTGGAGCTTTGTTTTGTAAGGTCATATGCTGATTTAAAATAAATTAGATTAGTTCTTGTGTACTCAAAATATTATTTCTTATAGTAGGCATGCTTTAGAGGTATATAAAGTGAATCTGAAGGGAAATAGCTGATACTGGATAGGGTTTTGGCATTTTTTTGTTGATGCCAAGTGGAAGAGGTAAGCATTTTCCTACCTTCTCTGCTCTCCTTGTTCTACTTAACCTACTGGAGCAAAATGTGAGACAAGCAAAGAAATTCAAACTGGCATCTCCTGAATCCTAATCCTGTTAATCTGTGTCCTGGGCAAATCACTTAATCTCAATGTACCTTCATTTTTCTATTTATAACCTGGAGTTCCACCTATTGGATTAAATTAAGTAGTCTTTGGACATACAAGTTTTGGCTGGATAGGTAAAACTGAGACTACTCGAGATATCTGTATAGATCAAATTTGATGTAATCAAGGCCTTAATGAACTCTCACTTTTTTGTTAGTGGTAAGCAGTTAATTTTAGACAGATGCATGTTAACTTCCTTGCAGCTTCTTTCCATTAAAATAGTTTAACTCTTCTTTAAATACACAAAAACTAGCGAGTAAAACAGTTCAAGCATTTGGAATTAAAAACCTTTAATATTAAAAATGCTTTAATATCAGTCTTCTCTTCTGCCCCACCCCACCCCCCCTTCCCCAATTCAGACTCTCAAGTTTTTTCCTATGGGAATTTTTCTGCCTTTTAATAGTCTTTGGATGATATTAAAATCAGTTTTGGAGGAAGGAAGAAAACACTTTATGATAGTTAGAACTGGATTTCAAAAGCTATATCTATTCCTGTGAAAACTAACCAAACCTGCAGAGAAGAAATATGAAGGTGGCGGCTCTGTCGTGGTTTGGTTGCAGAAGATTGTCACGTGCAATGAACACAGTCAGCTTGAACTCTTTCAGACCTAGCATAGTTTCAGCAGAGGGTGAGATGGACCATTGATTTTAGGCAGATAGTTAAAATTTGTTGTCTTGCCTTGATACTTTTCTTACTGTCTTTGTATTTGAGCATTTGCTAAATGTTTAATAAAAAATTAGGTGTCGGTCAAATAAATCTGATACTTAATTTGTGGATATTTGTACGATTCTATTTCTGATTGGTACAAATTGAACATACTAAAAGCATAAAAACTCAGATTATGAAAGGGACACTGTACAAGCAAATCAATCTTAATTGCCTTTTCTTTTTTGAGCATGTTTTATGTAATGTGGATATAGGTAGAGAAGAATTTTTACTTTTTACCCACTTATGACTACTCTGCAGGGCACAGACCTCAGTATTCAATCACTTCTAAGGAATGGCTCTAAGGTATTTTGAGAAGAGGCTTAGGTAAGTGTTAAGTTAATCTAATATTTTAAGCAGCCTCAAAACGCTGGATGTTTGCTTGCTACAAAGTCAACTCTTCTTAGAAAATTATTTATTTGACTTGTAAGGCTATTTGCGGGAAACGTAGCAAAAGGAATTTACATAACTCTTAATGTTACACAACAATGTTCAATATGAAACCAGAGTGTAATAGTAACTGACTGTAGAGGAGCCTGAGTCATGAGGGAGTTAACTGTGTCATCAAACATATTCCTTACCGCCTTGTCTGTGTGGAACATCATTGTTCAAGTTATAGCCAGAAGTTATTCTAAAATCTTGTTTTCAGACTATAGTGGCTTTTTGAGGAAATACAAGCAAAAATAAATAAATCCGGGATGAAATAGCTTGTATCTCTGCAGAAGAGATGATTTAAAGAAAATACTGAGAGAGTTTTCTTCAAAATACTGAGTTTGAATTTACTGAGGTATCTAGGAGTGACTTTTCTAATTTTCAAGAACCTTATTCAGATAACTTTGAATTTGAAATGGTTTCAAGGTAGATATGACAGATATTAATATCCTTGAGCCCTAAATAAAAATAAGCATTCTAGTTGCCTTCTGTGATGATTTTGAGGAGAAACAAAACCAAATAAGCAAAAGCAACAACAGTGAGAAATAATTGTAAGTGAAAGCATCTCAGAGAAAATACCTTAGATTTAACCTCTGAGACCGGCTCTCATCTACTGTAATTAGAAGAGCAACGCAGAACTTTTTGGGACTTGAATGCAACTAGAGCCGCATGTAGGCTGCTGATTTTTCTGCACAAGTATTTATTTCCCCTTTTCTAACTGAAGGATTGTCCAGATATATTCAGTACAGTGTTCCTCTATCATTTCACTACTTCTGTACTGAATTTTTTTAAAGCTTATTTTTAACTCGGATCTCTTTTGTAGTCAGATTTATAACACAGCTACTCAAACAATCGGTTTGGCAAACTGAAAGAGCAGTGAACTGTGACAGACAAGGTGGAGATGAGAAATTGTTGAGTTTGCTACCAAAGCAATAGATGCTGGTGTTCCACCTTCAGTGTACAAATTGAAACCTATCTGATGAAATATGCATGCTTTTGTTCTACTGAATGCTATGTGTGTTTTGGCTCATTCTTGTTAGAACTATAAACATGATCATTTGCAATTCTTGGCTAATTTCTTTAAACAAAAAATCTATTTGTATGAAATTTTATACCTGTCTCTAGTCCTGTGTACCTTAATATAAAAGCAGGTGGCAAAATACAAATGTGATTCTAATGGATAACTTTAAAAAATTTTCTTCAATTATTTTAACCAACGTAGTCTACCTCTCTTTGCCATGATAGTTATAAATTAAAACTAATTCTGGTTTACAGCTCCCCTCCACCTACCAGACTAGGTTAAGTAGCTTTTGATGGATATGTAAAACATAATTAGCTTGTTCATTATAATGATGAGTGCAGCAGAAAGTGAGGAATTTAGGACATAAGTGGCAGTAAATGTTATTGACTAATTTATAATGCTGAAATTAAGATTAATAAATTAGTGGAGGGGGAAAAACCCTTGTGTGGTGCTTCACAAGCTCAGCTGGATTTCAGGTGGGCTATCATTTTGAACAAGCTATTTTCCGCCACCAGCCTCCCCCATAAACCACCAGAAGATGAACAGTGCATGCACATGCTTCTCTGAAATCTTGACAGCAGATCAGACTCAAATGGATGAATGGGATGAGTTGGAAATCAATTGGGTGACTTTTCGCAGAAATCAGTTTGGGCTTTAACTGAACTACCTCAGATTCCACTAGAGTTAATATCTTTAAAATTTGTTGCAGAGTTTGTTCTCCCATTTCTGCATGTGTAACTATACTGTTTTTTACCAGTCATGCTAGCCTACAGTTGAGATCCTGAAAGGATACTGTGTTCTGCAGTTTTAGCCTGGTCTGGATGTTACTTCTGCAAGAAATCCTTTGGTTCTCTTCTTTTACAGTTTTAGCACGTGACTTCCATGTTTGAGTGCTAAAAGAAGTCTAGGGATCACTAAAACATCATGATAGTTCAGTTGCTTTTGAACTCAGTTGCGTATGCACTTTATTGCAAGCTTTGGATGCACTGAATAGATGGATTCTGATAAAACTACAGTGTTCAATCCCCTTACTTCCAAGTGGTGTCAAGTGATTTGGTAAAGGCCAGAATCACTATTATGGAGTGATAGGAGCTTGGAAGACAACAAAAGGGAGGCAAATGACTTCACTGTTTTTGAAGGAGTTTCAAAATTCTGAAGGATTTTAACTTTTTGCTTGTTGAAAAGCAAAGTCCCAATCCCAGAATGTTTTACCTGAGTCACTGGTGCGTTTGAAGAAGCTGCCTGGTAGCTAGATTATCTGTGTAGGCTTTATCTAGCATGTAGATGAAGGTGTTGTAGTAGAGATGATTTCCTTGTTTTAGGGGGTGGGAGGAAGACATGGTATATTGCATAATTTCTTAGTGCAGCCATCTTCGATTATAAGTACGTAAGTAGGTTAGAGGACAGAGGAGGACCTGTTCCCTGGCATTTTCTGACAGTTGAGTAACTAAGTGTGTACCTTTTGTTGATGGAACAGCTTAGTATCTGTGTGTGAGTTCAGACATCTGAATAACTGGCAGCTGTGTCTTCTCCCTGTAAAATTGCAGGCATTCTTCTCGTATCATACTATCCTCCCTTGCATTCCCTCTCGTTGGCTTCAGTCCCTCCCTGAAGTCTTCTATTTCAAGGGCAGAGTCTGCCAAGGGTGCGTTGGCAAGAAAAGCAAATTCTCCCTCTGAAGAGCTGGTGTCACTCATTAGCATGTGAGAAGAGTGGTTGTAAATAAACAACAAATTATGTTGAGTTCTGTGTAGTATTAATTCTAGTAACATATACAAGGACACACAGCTGGCTGGATAAGGTAGAAATACCATTATTGTTTAGGAAGAACTGATCCCTGCACCCACTGAAATGCTTGCCACTTTATCCCAGAAGCCTTATTGTAACTAGAACAACTGATACTATCTTTATCTTACCATTACCTCTAGTGTCCTTGTTTTTTTCAGTTGATCTTAACAGGTGAAAGAGAAACAAGATAGTACATGTGTGTGTCCTGTAGAGTTGTCCAATATTCAGTTAAGCGCTGTCGCTTGTAATGCATTTTATGATCCCACATTGTATCTTTAATATAAATGACGGGAATATACAAGACTCTATGTTCCACCACGCAGTGTGAATGGGTTGCCCAGGGCAAGATGGAATACTGCAAGCTGAAACCGGTTCTTTTAGAGATTGTACTTTCATTACCTTAAAAGCAACATAATTTGTCTTTCTTCACAATTGGTTTTAAAATGGCTTTAAAACCAGACTACCATGCTTCACATGGCTGTGAAACATTCATAGTTGGTTTATCCTGCTTTGCAGTGGAAAAAGCTTCAGCTCAGTATTTAAGAGAAGGATATCCTAGTGATACAGTTTCTTGTCGTAAGAGCTAGACAGTAGAGAGACCTATTCTGGTCATATGCCTAAGGTAAATCAGAAACTGAAGCTGTTGTCTTCTCTGAATTGAGTGCATCTGAGACTTTACTAATGCCTTAATTAAAGCTGCAGTACCATGTCAGCATAACCTGATCTAATGCTGGCCATTGAGATACTGCCTTCTCGCATCCTTCTTATGGCAGCCCCAACACGTGTCCCATCTTGTGCTGATCTGTCTCAGCATGCTAAACTAGCAGAAAACTATTCAGTACTTCTGCTGCTTGAGTTAGCTTTCTGCCGGCATAGCACATTGAAATGTGCCAGTGCGAGGTCACACGAGAGTTGGGATGCAGAGCGTGGTACTCTGCGACCGTGGCCAAACTCAAACCGCCTAGCAGTTTCTAAGTGCAAAAATCCCAGTGTTGACAAACCTGGCCTTAAACTACAGGTCATATTGCTTTGTATTGACACTTGGCCCAGTCTAATTAAGTAAGATAATGAATATACTAATATTTTGTTTTAAAACCTCCTTTAGCTAGTAATACACTTGTTGAGTTTATAGCCCGGAAGTACCATTAGGCCATGTAGTCTGACCTGTATAGCACATCATTAAACTTCACTTAGTAACACCAGTATTGAGCCAAAACACTTTTGTCCGACTGAAAAATAATTTGCATATCTTCCAGAAGGGCATTCAGGTTTGATTAAATCATGTGAGCCTGAAGGGGCCGAAGGGCCCCTGGGAAAAATAGCAGGAGGAAGCAGTCAGCTCTCGGTGCTGCCAGAGCAATTAGGCTGGCCTGCAGCCCGGTCCCCATGAAGTACTGAGTTTTCATGGGAAGGAGGGCTGCTAGAAATAGCCTGCGCTCCGACACCTTCCTGGTGTGCTCGCACATGCTTTAGCACGCAGGCAGGAAGCCTGACCGATGCGTAGAAGTTCTGCACGAGGATGGCCCTTCTGCACGCACCACACTCCTGCTGCTGAGCAAACGGTCACTTGTGAAGACTGCTTGGGATGATAGAAGGGCCAGGTGAGAAAGAAACTGTCGTGATGGGGGATGAAGGTTGTTTATTTGATAACTTTTGTTTTGTCGGAGGTCAGTATTTATTAAAACTTACTTGATTTTGAACTAGAAAGTATCATTAGGGACTAGTAAAATCAGAATCCTGAACGTGCTACTACAACCTCAACTTGTGGCAGTCTTTAACAGTGTGATTATCTTCACCTTAAAAAAATATCTTTTTTAAAAGTTTATGAAAATTATGTTCTTTTAAGTATTTGACTCATATGTTGAAGTCAGTTTGTTATCCTTCTTTTCGATAAGCTAAGTAAATTTTCTCCTTGAGCCTCTCTCCGTGAGGCATGTTTTGTAAGCACGTGATCATTCTTGCAGCACTTCTAACTCCTTTTCAGTTCTCACCATCATTCCTGAGTTGTGGATATTTCAGATTGGTCAAATGCAGCTAACAGCCTCTCGACTTGACGTTTACTCTGTTTACCCATCTGAGGACCATATTATTCTCCTGATTACATTATTCTGAGCATTTGTGGTAAGCTTCCTCTCCACTTGTCTTCATAGAAACTGTTTACCCAGGTGGAGCCCTCTGCATTCTTTGTTTCTAGATATAGTGTTTCATATATGAGGATACTCTAAGCTAGGTGTGAGCCAACTATGTCAGTGAGGTCTTTCTATGTTCTTACTCATTCCTTTCACATTTTTAGTGTTTCCTCAGTTTCTGATGTTGTCATTAATTCTTGTTCTTTTCTAGGCTGTTAATCGACAAAATGCTTCAGAATGTAGAACTAAGGGGGTATTCTTGGGGATCTCAGGAGAAATACACCTTCTGAGTAGTGATTCCTTATCCTCATTTTGAGATGTAACAGTTATCATGTTAATGTGTTTGATGGTTGTTTTGAATAATTAAAAATTTTTAATCACGGCACTGTTCAGTATAAAGTGTAGTATCTCAAAGCCTAACTGTTATTTGATGCTTTTACACATAGACTTGTGTTCCTGTTTGAAAAGATTACTCAATTCACCAAGAACTTTTTTTTTTTCATGGTTGATAGCTATTAGTAATTAAACAACGAAGTCCAATATTTCCTGTTTGATTATTTTTTTGGGGAGTACTATCAAGCTGGCCATGGTACAGACGCCTAGGTTATCTCAACTGATGGCAGCGCTTTAGGCCTTGTTTCAACCTCATCCTTGCACTCATTGATACACTGCGTGCTCTTGTTGGGTAGCCACTTCAGTCAGAGTAAGCCCCTGATCTTATAATTTTTAAGTGGTAATGCGACTTGAGCTTTTTTCTAGTCCTATAAAATTTCCCAGGTGTTTCAGACTTTGAAAATCAACTCTCAGCAGTGCTGAGAGCTTGTCAGCCAACTCTCCTCAAAATTCTGACAGAAATTATGAACATCTGCTTTTAATTTTTTTAATATGTTAAGTACCACTCAACTACTGACATCTTCCCAAATTATCACTGGAATGGAAAATGTTTTGGATTATGCAGAAAAAGAAGGATGATATGTATTATATTAAATACAGCACACATTTTTTCTGAACGCTATTTTCCCCCCATGGAGCAAAATGTCAAGAGGATTATCGTTACTACAATTTTCTCCTGATGTGCATGTCATTATCTTTGTCTTTTTATCCCCTGATTTTTTTATTTCTTTTTTACCTGTTTCATTTTGTTTCTCTTTCTAGTTTTCTGCAAATTCCTGGCTTCTCACTATTATTCACTGCTGTCAGCAGACTCTTTTTTACGTTGTATCATTTGTTTTTATGCTACTTAGGAGTCTATGAAAGATATCTATGCTAATACGAGATGAGTTTTACTTGAATCTTCCAGTTGAAATATATCAGAAAGGTAGTTAAAATATTGTCAGTGTTTGGCAGAGAACTTCATCTCTCCTACTATCTGAATTTCATCTTGGGTAGGCTGTGCGCCTTTTGGAAAGGAAAATATATGACATTCCATGCAAATAAAGTATAATACAAAAATCTGTCAATAAAGATGTTTGGCACCATTGTGACAATGAAATTTGTATGAAGTATGCAAGAATGATAGATGTTATGAAGAAACTAGGAAAAATGCTGTAATAGTATAACGCTTAAGAATAGTATTTGCATAATAGAGGAAATGATGATATAACTTACAAAGACTTGAGGTAGATAAAGTTTTCTGCACATTCCTAATTTTAGCATTTTATGATATTTACAATGCTTAGCCGTACAAATATAATGATGTATTACTGTCATGTTTTTAAATGGCTTTTCCTTGGTTGTTTTTTGAGATAAACAAGATCTTACACTACTGAAATAATAGATTAATACTAACTGCCTTTCTATTCCATGTACTGAACAAATTCCATAGCTGGTAGTTCTTCTTTGCTCCTTTTATAACCTGTGCATGAAATTAAGTAACAGCTTGGACAAAGCCTTGTGATATTGTTTGCATGACTTCCAAAATGTCTGAAGGGATAAACAGGGAAAATTTCAGTTTGAAACAGGAAATTGTAACATAAGATGAAAACCTGACTGCTTAGGCAATGCTGTAAAGTCTCTGAAAGGTTTATTGTCTATAAATGGATTGATCCCTGCTCATCCTTATTTTATTGAGTGGAAAAATAGATTTATAAACTATGAGGATCCAAAAGCAAGTCTTTCAGTTTACTAGAGTGGTTTGTCATAAGGCTGTGTGCTGTTCATAAAGTTGAATAGTAAATCTCCTAAATAGCAATAGAAACTGACAGCAAAGGCAAAATACGCCTTACGTTGGCATCTCAGTCCAAGTGTGGGTGGATTTTCAGAATTTTGAACTCTTCAGCTATTAATAACCTGCTCTCTGCAGAGAAGTCTAATCTGGTAATTTTAAAATTAATTATTACACTTTCAACCACCTGATAATCATGAGTAACTCTTTAAAAAAAAAAAAAACAAACCACCAACAAATAGCAACTTCAAAAGGGTAGGTACTCCCATTACTAGGAAAGAAAATTGACTTGGTTGGAAAACCTTAAGGCAGACATGGCACTTTTGAAGGAGATGCACCTTTCCAAGTCAAATACAAACACATAAGAGAGACAGGGTGGAACTAGCTGCATCTAATGACTTTTTTGCCCAGAGCAAGGGATGTTCCTATCTTGTTTAATAAAACCCTTTAAAATGCAGCCTTTGAATGCTACAAACAGAGGCTCATACGCCATTGCTGAGTACTAAAGTGACTGGTTAAAGATTCATTTGTCCTTAATTAAGATGACTCTAAATTTCTTCAGATGGTGGCTACTGGGGGATATATTGGAGGCACCTGGCACTTGTTCACTAACTTTTGTTCAAGATTTTACTCTTGTAAGAGATTCTTCAGTAGATAAATTCAGAATTATTTATCCCTTTCATTCTCTAGCTTTAATAACCACAAGCTACTTCCTTAATGATTTAGAATTGCATGATGCAGGAGATAGTTAAACTTACTCTCCAAGAGATTAATTTCTGCTTTTTCACTAGTGTTGGCTGTTTCTTTTTTTTAAACGAGGAATATTATGGTTTTCATTTGCCTTTTCTAATCACAGGTACTATCAGTTGTAAAATACTGCCTGTCACTCTGTCCTGTTTTCTGTGGAGGTAGGGACATTTTGTGATTTGCATTCTGAGGAAAGTGATGCATTGCTTTCAGACATTGCAGAAAGAAGAGAGTTTTACTGGCGGTTCTGTGACCAGCTGTTCTACAAGGTGGCTTGCAAGGAAACTGCTTCTTCCCAAGGAACACAACTGAGGCTGTGGCTAGATGAGCACTTTCAGGTTGGCACTGGTGAGGGAAGGAGTAGTTCTTGGCCCCCTCTCCGCTCCTCATTTTCTTCCCTTTCTTTGTGGGGTTGCAGTTGGCTGTGTAGTGAAGACAGCACAGACCCGATTCAGACAAAAAATAACCTGGGAAAAAAAAAAGTTACTTTTCAGTTTATTCAGTTTCTTGTCCCGTTCACAATGGGGCTGTATAGGCAGCTGTGCTGGCATAATGGAGAAGATGGGAATGAAAGGTGGGGAGGCGAGTAGGACTGCCCTTTTCAGTACATGACCCAGTATAAAATCTATGTTCGTATTTCAGCTTTGCTTGGTGGTGATATAAAGGGCCTAGCAGGCCAAACTTCCTCTTAGCACCATAAAACTTCTCTTCCTCAGAAAACGATTTATATATAACTTCAGATGTCTTGTTTACAACTGTTGCATAAGCTATCAACAGCTTGCTAAATTTGTCTTGTCTGGCTTTAACTGCGTGCTGAAGAGTAGGAGCGAAAGCAGAAAGATGACTAGTATATTGGCTCAGATAACCTTTTACTGAAAATACCCTGGTTGCAGGTATTTCAGGCCTCTTCCTGAACTTTCAATATAAAAAGTAGTATGGATGCTTAACCCACAGATATTAATTCCTCTGTGGTATAGTTCCTACCCTTTTCTCAGTTTATGGTTCTTCTGTTCATCCCAAAGTTGTCAGAATATTTTTTTCCAAAATCCCACTTATGTTACAGCCAATGATGTAGCTTTTTTCTTTTTCCCAACTTTTGCTGTACATACAGAGAAGAGTTTGACTGAAACTATGCATGTTTTACCCAAACCCTAGATGTAGTGAAGCTGCTTTGACAAGCAACTTTAATATCTCTCTGCCCTTCTCAAACTGTGAAAAAGGCTGTAGGGGAACCAAGAACGTTTGCCAAAACTGTTTAGCCAAATGCCTAAACATATCCTCCAACCACACTTGTAGTGCTCAGGCCCAGCAGACTCTCTCTGAGTCAGACTGACGGTGCTTCTGGAATAATTCTGTTTCAGATGTTAAAATTTGTGGATGGATAATGAAAGCACCTCTGCTAACTGCAGGTACATTTGAATAACACAGCAAAGCACATGACTGCAGACAGTCAGGAGAGTAACATTAATCAAGGTGTTCACCTGTATTTTGTATTGAAGCTTCCCAAAACAAACAAAACCACTGAAAACATTAATCAAGCTACTACTAGTGGTTCCTTCATCTTGACAGTACCAGCCCAATTGAGAGCTGGTTAGCCTGAGGATTCTTGCTCTTTACTAAGTAATGCTATCTCTTGCACTCATCTTCTGAGCATATCCACTTGTATTAAAGTGCCTTCATGTGGCAATACTTGAAAGCCGCCTTCAGAATTCATTGTGCCCTATGTTTTGACTGAGCCATTTCTATTAAAACCATTTCTGCTTCCCTCGCCTGTTCTCTGTCTTCCCTCTTCTCCCCCCTCCTTTTTCCTGAGTAACTGGAGGGTGAGAAAAGAAGCAGTTTTGCATTTCAGTACACTTAATGTAGCCAAGAGGTTTGTTCGTTGCCGCTTTGTACTTTCAGGCAAACGAGAAAATTTAGATTAATAGGTTGTTTATTCTTTTGCGTGTTCCTCAAATCAAAGGCACTGGATTGCATTATTAAAGAAGTTTTGTGTGGCAGGCTTGGAACTGTCCTCACTGAGCTGTACATGAAGAAAAACGATTGCTTTTCATCCCTGACTCATTATGCAGACTGGCACAGGAATGCTGTTAAATGCGGTATCATATACTATCACTTCAGGACCTTCCTTCTGTACAGCTGATGTTGGGCTCCAATTTCACAGGATGATCTGTCTTGGAACAGACAAGGAAAACCCTAGAAATAGAAACACATATGTCTTTATACTTTAAAAATTTAAATATTAACTAATTTAATAAAGAGAGGTTTTGTTTAGAACACTAGTGACTGTCTGCTTCGCAGTGCTCTCAGATCTCTTCATTGGGGATTCTGTTCATTTGTTTCTCATCTGTTCAGTTAGCAATAATGCACAATTAGGCTTTCAGCAATAATCTATCCAGCCAAATTAATGAGGAAAATATTCAACATTATTTTGAGAACAGACTCGTAACTGAAGGATCTAGCTAGTGTTGGGTAGCTGACTAAATGCACGACTCTGTCGCATGGATGTTCTGTACTGAATGGGCAATAGCATATCTCCGGGTCTCTGATTACATTAGGTACTCTCATTCCCTTGGCATTCTGTGACAGAAGAGTCTCTCTTGACCCAAGGCCTACTGCTTTGAAAGTGAAAAGTCTGGGGGATGTAATTTAAGAGAAGAGGACGAGATTGTGCCTGTCTTATGTAAATAAGAGGAAATAAGTTGTTTTGCCTTATAGGTTCTGCTTCAGCTCTAGCTAATGTTTGGAGCAAGAAAGGCAAAATTGCACATTCGGCGGTGCAATTCATCATCTTAAGAGATGGGAAGACCTCTGTTGCGTGCCACACGCCAGCATCGCCAGGTGCACAGTGGGAAGTAAGCAGTGTCACAGTTACCAGACTGGCCGAACCGCTGAACTTCCCTTGTGTAATAGTAGGTATTATTCTTCTTCAATCCTAGACATGATGCAGGGTGGAATAATTACAGTTCTTCTCATTGCATGCTGGGTTCCTGATTTTGCAGTCCTTTTCCTTGAACTAGGACCCTCTTGTTGGTCTGACTGAAACTTAGTTCCTGCACTTCCATTCTCTCTGAAGTACCAGTGCTAGGTTCTCCAAGTCTCCCTAGAGAAAAGTGTTTAAAGAAAACCTTGTATGTAGGCTAGTTTATAAGGTGTACTGTCATCTTCCACCTGAGGGTCATGCAGAGTTCCTCCAGCCGTCTGCCTCTGTATCACAAATCGCTGGGCTTTCCCTGACAAGTAACCATCTTCTTTCTCCAAGGGATCTTAAGCCGTTTTGGAGAAATGAGAATGCTGGTGCTTTGGTTTTTAGGGTTTTGTTTGTTTGTTTTCAATATCTGCATAGGAATGTGGTGGTATCTTTTCTACCTGAAACATGCAAATGTACTAGTGTCTTGTAACTGCTGTTACAGATTTTGGGGGATAGTATCATCTTTGTTTTGTCTTTTTATAACTATTCAATTCTCTAGATTGTTTCTTTCATGCCACATTTTCTATTCCCATTAATACTTGCAGGCCATGATAGCCAAGTTCATAAAAGGATTACAGATCTCTATTTCTAATGTTCGGTATCAACTTTTAACCCCTTATAAAGTGCCTCGAACAGTATTCTTCTCCTGTATTCCCAAGCAGGGGAGGAATTGTGACTGAATCTCAGACTTCCTATGTGCAGCTAGTACTGTTAGAACTGTGACAAATCTGTGACTTAGCTGAACATTGTCACTTTTTTGAGAAAATCATAAATATTTTTTATCTTTCTGCTTAATAAATCTAGACACTATTTCACCTGCTTTAATTCTACCCCTTCAACGATTTTTCTCCTTGTAGCTTTTGGACATTTTTGAGTCCGATATGGCCATTTGCTGATATCACTAAACACTACTCTTGTTTATGTTGCTGACCAGCAGTATTCACACTTACAAAAATTAAAATACTGGCAAGATGAATAATAAATTATACTCATTTTACAGAACATAAGTTTTATCTAGTCAAAACTCTTCTGTCCCTATTCCTATTTAGCATCTGAAGGCACATTATTGTAGCCGCAGGCTCCACTCCTGCATCTCCACATATTCCTGCTATACCAGAGACTTCTAGTAGTTGTATAGTTTTCTTTTTGTTTCCTAATAGATATAATAGAAAGTATTTTCATTGCTTCATTTTAACATCTAGAATATTTAACATTTTTACTCAGACATTGAAATTAGAATCTAATCTGTCTAGCATTGAAAATCTACACTGTATTCATGGAAAGACTTTACAGTGATGCAGACAGCAGTTCAAAAAGAAAAGGACATCAGAAGAAAAGCTCATTAAATTCCCAAGTAATTCACTGATTTGTTATTTCAAACATTATCTGCAAAGCATGTAATGATGATCTTCCTTGTGCTGTGGCAGTGGGTGCAGAACTGGGTGTCCTTCATTCAGCAAAAGTCTGTTCTGATCACAGCTGTGCATACAAAGCTGCAAGTGAAAATGAGATGTACACATAAAGGCTCTCAGTCTATTTCCCTTTGCAGCACTCATCTGTTTGTTCTTTACCAAACCCCAGAAAACATCCTCCTAAAAGGAAAGAGCAAAAGTAAATAGTGAGAAGATTTGTTTTTTCCCTTGATAAACATGTGATGTAAGTGACTTTCCAAATGTATCCCATTCAGTGGAGATAATTTAGAGACCTTGAACTTCAGCATTGTTTGTTGCCCTCCAGCATGGATCCTTAAGGCTCTTATTCTTCCTCTCAGAGTTTCCAATTCCAGGAGCCGGGTAAGTAAAGTCTTGTTTTGGCACATGGACTCAGGTTCTCAAGTCCGAAGAGTCACTTCTAGTTTCCTGTAATTTGTAAGAACATCTCAGAGCTTTTTTGGAGGTGGTGTATTTTCTGCTTTCCTTTGAGATCCCCTATATATTAATAATTTTATTTGATCTTGAATCTCTTAAGAGCTAGCACTACTAGTTTCAGAGCCCTGTGTACTGCATGTAGGTGGGGATTTGGAACAGCAAAGCCTGAAGCAGATCCAGACAGGAGATAACTCATATGAAAGACAACTGGAAGGATGGATGTTACCTTTAAATGTGGTATGGAAGTGAGAGGAGTATGTATTAATACATTTATATAGCATCCCTTTTTAACCATCCACTTCACATAGATTACTACTAAAATGCGGCTACGTCTGATATAGTGAGTTTAGATAGAGTTCTTTTGCCAGAAACACCAGGAAGCAATTTTTTTTCCCAACAGGGCAGCATTAAGAAACATTTATAATTGCATGGAGCAAATAGGACCTCAGCTTTTAAGCTCTGCTTTGAAAGATCCAGCACATTTCCTGTGAGTCGAGAACATATGCTGAAATACATTACATTTAAATACTTCTTAAAGCTATATTGCTGTATGATTTGCACCATCTGATTTTCAGACTTGCTCCATAAGTCTCAACATCGAATGAGAAAAGAAGGGCAAATGTTGCAGCAAATAAAAGGAACACATGTTTTGTAAGTCTTCAATGACTGAAGATGCTTAAAGAGCAGCTTTCATCTTGACTCCCACTCTGAGGGTTTATCATATTTGCATTTCCATGATGGTTATTTTGCTGAACAGTCAGGATATTGTTGCATAGGAGATGAGAAAATGTAAGTGAAATCACAAAGAGTAGTTGTGTTAGAACAACGTAGCTGAGGCTCCAGCTGCTAGTAGAAGTGAATATAGTGTTACTCGCCATGGATGGCCCATTTCGCTGTTGTCATTAAATGCGTTAGTCAGCAGTAACTGTATTTGGGGTTTTAGGACTTCTGCCATCTTTTATTCCAAGTAAGGACAGTCCTAGATCTTTTAGAAGTTGTGTTTTATTTCTTGTTTGCATTGATCATGCTATTTTTAGGAGAAATCATTTGCATATCATATCTGGTCAAAATAATTTGCTCACTATGCTAAACTATAATCCCACCACTAATCAGTTAAGTGATACTCCTTTTTATTGCTTCTGCCATAAAGATCCTTACAAAGATCCTTACAAAGGCCTCATTACGATGCTGAAAAAGATTAAACAACTGAAGTCTCTCTCTTTTCGGTTTCTACAAGCCAGGATTACAGTATGGATTCATCTCTACATTTGTTCTACAGGAGATGGCCTTTTTTTTCCCTCTAGAAAGTCCTGTGCAGCAGTAAGAAAATGTCCTTTTTCTTTCTGCAACAAGAGTTGCTCTTTTGTCTAGTTTCTTACACTTCCTTGATTACCATAATATATGCATACCATCAGTGTTGGGGCATAATGCTGGTGGACTTAGGGCATTTGCCTGAACTTTCTTCCAGCAAAATATTCTTAACTTGTGGTTCATGGTAGATGGCCAATGGAAGTGTAAAATAGGCATCATTTAAGTTAAACTTTGACAAAGATGCATGATGTCCATGAGAAATTTTTGGGGTTAATGGACATCTGAAGAGTTTAGAACTTGCTGGGCTGAAGCTTAAAGAAGGTAAAAAAAAAAAAAAGGCTTTGTTTCATTTTTTATAGATGAATATCTGTGTTAAATTCTTATTAAACATGTGTTTTTCCATGTGAAACACAGAGAAAACTAACTTATTTCCTTCTCTCTCTTCTCAATCTTTTAAAAAATTATTATTGTTTAGGACACACAGCTCATTAGAGTATTGCAAGAGTTAAAATCAAGAGATGTTACAGAACCTTAGCCAAAAGCATACCCTTAAAAGGGGTAGTTGGATGCCTTGTTGTTTCAGGTTTCTCTTAGTGCATTCATTCTGTTCTGCATTCAGACCAGTTCTGTGTAGTGCTGGTCATTTATAATCATTAATCTAGCTCATTGATATTGTAATGGGCTCCGAACATTTGCTGTGGAGCTTACATGCTCCACTGCATTTCCTTCTAACTAACTAATGATGACTTCTTCAGTCTTGTCATTATCCAGATTACCTTCCTCCAGCCAGTTCTCTTATTGATTTGTTTGGTTTGAGGTTCGTTTTCTGCTTAAGTTTTTACACTCATAAAAGAAACTCGGTATCGCTGTGCTTGAGAGCATTTTACATGACTGAACAACACTGCCCAAGTATATGTCCAGATACTACAGTACTTATTTTTATCAATAGAGGCTTTAATTGTTGACTCAGAGGCTCCTAAAAACAATGACCTTTCCTTTCAGACTGTTTTCCTCAGCATTGTAATTTGTGAAAGAAAATTGGAGAAAACTAGCCAACAGTCTGGGTGCTTGGGATTATACTGTGTAGCTGTACATAAGCCTATATACAAATATACTGTGCAGTGAAGTCAAAGAATGGCCAGGACTATGAATGGCTTTCAGTTCTTGGAAGATTCATGTTTAAGTCAGGTAGATTGTTCTAGGTGAACACAAGTGCACAGAGAAAGATGTGCTAGACCATTCAGTGCTTTGTGGATTACAACCAGCCTCCTGAGTTTCAGCCAGAGTGAGCTGACTGCTTTGCGTAATTGCATTCTGGTGTCATTCTTGGTGGCGTGTGGGATTCTCCATTCTTCACAAGCCTGAACTTGACTTTTTCATGGTGAGGCTCATGATGGACGTGTCTCAGAGAAGCAGTATCAGAGTGCCTGCTGTGATGACAGCTGTCGGTGAAGGTGCAGTTAACTGTTCTAAACTTTGCAGTGGATTATGTGAGAGTTGATGTGGAACAGGGATAGGGGGAGACGCACAAGGCTATGGTTGATTGTGATCTAAATTATGCTGAAATATTTTGTCTCTCTTCCATGGGGAGTTTGTAGCAACTGCACTATTACTTGAAAGCCTCTTCCAAACCAGTTGTTAAAAGCAGAAGGTCCAAAACATTTCCATTTCATTCATGGTTCTGAGAAAATTGTTGACCGTTGCACTTCATGCTTTTACATGCCACATTGAAGTCTGAAACACTTGGGAGTTTCAAGGTATTTTGAAAAATACCTGATTCTGCTGGAACTGCTTCACCGGAACCTTTCATTGGTGTTCCTTGGAAAGGTCAGGCTAGAAAGAAACTCGAAGTCGAGGAGATCTTTGATCTGAGATTGCTACAGCAATCAGCAGCACTGCCATAGTTCATTGTACGTCCTCCTTAACTTCTATCTCCTTTTCTTTTGAGACCAGCATCATAGCTTGCTTCTGCTCCCTGACCCTGTGTGCATGACATAGATGAGCTGCCTGCCAGCTAACGGTATTTCATGGGGCTCCCAAAGAAGAAAGGAAATACCAAACAGTAACTGAAGACTGCGTGCCTCTCCCTGGCCATAGTCCCATTATTGTCACTAGACCTAGTACATGTCTGAGGGAGGAGGGGTTGTATGTAAGGTCCTGTATTGCATGAGATGCAGCTGCATACCACCTGCCCATTTACTCTGCCCATCTCGTGATGCGTAGCTATGAATTCTTTAGTTGTTTTGAAGATCTTAAGCTTAATGACAACTTGTTTTCTTGAATAGAGGCTGATCCACATCTTGTTTAAAGATTACTGCTGCTGTTTGAGAGCTTGGGGAAATGTTGATGGTCCCCTCCAGTGAAGTGTTGCCGGCATAAAAGTATTAAAATTGCTGTGGGTCCCGTTTCAAGTGGTTGAGCAGTCTGCCCCGCAGATGGCCAGAACTCCAACAGGAATGTTTGCTCCTTATTGTTTACAAGACCAATTAGTTCTGGCATTGGATTGATTATTTTCTTAATGAGTGACTGAAAACTCCTCAAAGTGAGGAAAAATCAACTGTTGAACAAGGTAGAAGTCTAAATCTATTAGTTTACCTATTGCTTGGAAGATCTGCTAGTTACATCTTTAGTGACATTACAGTGAAAAGAAAAAATAGTTTCGTAGTTGACACATAGAAAGAATGTAAAATGTCACAGCGTTTCAGTTATAAATTACTCATACTCTGACATTGTACCTCATTTCTAGTTTTCTAGTTTGTCTGTCTTAAGAGCCTGTCTTGCGTTGTGTTGGTTTGGTTTTGCTATGCCTATATTTGGTAGATTAAAATGCCTCTTATTATCTGATGTCATTTCCCTTGTAGCTACCTACAGACCGAGGACTACCAGGGGTGATCTCTGCTGTTCCACAGGCTTACAGTTACCCACGAACATGCAGAGTATTTATAATCACACTTAACTTCAGATGTTAGGACATTCTTAACATTTCTTACTTGGCTTTTTAATGCCTCTGAAACATAAGGGGAAGTCATACATTTTCATACTCTAGTCCACAAAACTAGCCTCTCTGTTTGCTTCAGGCCTATGTCCTTTGGAGAAGGCTAAATGTCCTTTTGGATCATACTCAATGAGCCGAGCATATCTTTAGGATTATATGTGCTTCAGAATATGCACAGAATTATCTTTGCAAATGCTGAAGAAAGCTGCATGGAGAAAATTGCGTGTCCATGTAGTAAATAAAGTTTAAGCCACTATTTGGTTGCTGTAGTCAGTAATGTACTGGAAAATTTAAAGCAGGCTCTTTTGTTTGTCATCTTCTATCTTCTTTTTCTACTTCTGGAAATACTGACAGAAGTTGTGGCTGCTTCTCTGTTCTTCTGTTCACTGTTCTTGAACTTCAGGAACTCTAAGTTCTTTAAGCTCCAACTTCATTCAAAGTCCCATCCTATAGTTAAAACAAGAAATTAAAGAGTTAACATTGTCTTTACTGTTGCATTAGGTATAGTGTTAAGGTTCCCAAAGTAGGTGGAAAGTTCAAACTTGAGTCATGTTTCAGGCTGTCTGTGGATTCAGGAATACCACACTGCATCAGTTAAACTCTTCCACTATTGGAATGTTTTCTTTACAACCATGAGAGCAGAGAACTTTTTTTATGTTTCTAATGAAAGTTTAAATTTTCTGGTTTGTGGATGTGCCACGCTGGCCACATAAGCACGCCAGATGATAGCTTTGGACTGTACCTTTGGCACAGCTCATCCTGCCCTGAGTAACATTCACTCAAAGCTGAAGTAATGCTGCCACATGAAATGTTTGATACCGAAGGATAATTATGGGGAATTTGAAAGGGACTAGAGGATGATTAAAGTTTGTATAAACAGCAAGATTCTGGATTTTGGAGATAGAATTGGAACAGTTCTGTATAAATTCATTTTTTGTTTTTGTTAATCTGGTTTATTGATAAAAGGACTCAAGATCAAAGGGCAGAAAACCAATCACACCATCTAGAGGATTTTACTCTTTAAAAAAAACGCTTTAGCTTACTCAAAATATGGTGCCACTGGAGCTTTGCCCATAATAAGCCCACTTTTCAGTGAATTTACTGTTCATATGGACTGTCCAGTTTCCCTCCAGAACAAATGAGTTCATTCTTCACATCAGCTGCCGCTGAATCTTTTCCTTCTTACCCGAGTGCCTCAAAACTAGCTTTCTGTTCAATCCCAGCACTAATCCTCCCTAACTGTTCTCTCTTGCAGCACTCCCCCAACAAATCTTTTTAGGTCAGTCTGCTTAGCTCTCCACTATATTTGTCCTGAATCTGGCACAGGTTGTTCCAGGCAAATCTCACTAAATCTCTGTCACTTTTTGCTTTTTCACATCATAAGCTGGGGCTTTCTACCTGTTGTCAACAGGAGTCACCTATCTAAGTCTGCCGTTTCAGCCATGCTCCTTTTGTAGAGTCCGAAAAAATTAAAAACCCCATCTCATTTGTGAAGACTACTTGCGTACAGCAGCACCCTTAGGTCTGGCAGGATTTTGTTAATATTCTCATAGGTTAGGAGAGCCTGACTATGCCTCTCTGCAGGTACCCTCCTGGAAGAAACCCTCCCCGCCCCGAGCTAAACTCAAGCAACTCTCTGCATTCTTAACTTACCCTGTCTGCTTTTGCTGTCATGTCAGACACAAAGCCTTCGGGGTTCCTTTCCTGAGGATGCCCTGGGATCCCTTCTGGGAGGACCTAAACAGTATCAGTGGAAAGAATAGATGAGGCTTGTGAACCTCATCTGCCTGCTTGGATAGTAAGGATGCCAAAAGTTCTGTCTTAAAGAGTGTGTCTGATAACAGAGTGTTCACAAACCATCTTAGCAGGTATGGTGCAAGTATAGCCAGTAAAGCTGACCCTGCTTTTAATTAGGAGGATTGTTAATCCTGTGACAATGCCTTGCATACATCCTGAACTTTAAGAATTAAAACAGCTTAAGCAGGGAATTACCTGAGCCTATCTAACAGTTTATCTCTGCTGAGGAGGGGAGGGTCTGCTCTCCTTCTCCACCTTCCTCTCTCTTCCCTGCATCTGCCTGTGCTCTTCCACAGCTTGCTTTGCATGAGCTTTCATCAGATATTTCTGAGAGTCAGTTCAATTCACTAGCCCAGGAAAAAAGTTTAATTTTCTCAGCAAGGGGCCTGCTGAGTGCCAGAGCTGGTACAAGGGGTGGTTCAGAACCACATGGCCAGCAGCGAGCGAGGGGAAAGGAAAGAAGAGAGAGAGGAGTGGGACCTGCCCCTTTCAGCCGGAGTAGGGTTTGAAGGATTTTGTTAGTATTCTCATAGGTCAGGAGAGGCAATCCAGGCTTAGCTGCTTGTTGAAGTTCACCATCAGGAAGGGGAAGGTAATGCATCCAGTTATTAAAACTAAGAAAAGAAATTTTTTTTTTTGTTAGTATCTAATGAGATTGAGCCAGATGTTGGTACAAAGCCACAGTCTTTTAAAGCTACTTATGTCCAAGACTCCATGTAAAGCACAGATTCTTATGTTGATCCATGAAACAGATTTGACCCTTACCTTCTTTAAACTATTCACTAGAAAACCTTCCTTTAAAAAATGAAGTTGGCTTTTAGCTAACCTGGAGGAACCTTTGGCTTCTAGTGCATTTCCCTGTCGCTTAAAAGTAACAAGTTGGGTCTCTCTCAGCTTTCTTCTGATTTTCCTATGCTCTTAGGACTATTTTCTAACAATTGTGGGAGCTGTCTGTACACTTCAAGAGCAGGCTGAATCCTGCTGTACATGTCTTACATGAGCACGCTTATACAACTTCAGGGGAACGTGTGTGAGTGCTTATTCTTTATTGTTTAGTTTAGCTTTATTTAACCTTCTATCTCAAATTATAGGGATAATTATGTGACCTGCTGGTTTGCTTTTTGTTTGTTTGAAAAATAAGGAAAATCAATTCTTAAAATTAGACAAATGCACATTCTGGATCTGGTTTCTGTTTATTTTATATCTCTTCTTGTCGGTGGAAAAAGTGAATTAGTTGAAGAAACAGCCCTTGAATGTTTTTATTTTGTTTCAAATTCTTATTTAAACAACTATGCTCTCAAGTAACAGGAACAGATCTTTTTCATGATGGGTCATAAAATCTCTCAATGCAAAATTTTATAAAAGATTAATGAAAAGGAAGAAAATTTTTTTTTTTTAGAGTAGAAAGTTGTTGTTGTTGTGAGGAAGAAATGGGGTTTTTATACAGCTGTATATCGCTCTTTAGGTCCTACGCATGGATTAATTTTCCTAGAATTCTTGGTTTTCTGTTTGTTATTAGCACTAAGTATATGGAGGAAATTAGGCTATAGGTATCTTGTGAACAAGGCATGTGCAGAGCATAGCCTATTAGCCGGATGTGAATTGTGAAGTTGTAATATTATCAACATTCATGTTTACATTCAGGTTTTTGTAAAATCACAGCTCCCATAGCACAAGAACACCTAGACTTTTATTTGTAGGGGCTTTTGTTTGGTTTTGTTCTTTTCTACAAAGTTGCAAGCTTGCACCGATAATGGAGAGAATCCTAAGGATGCGATACTTCCTTATACCAGAAACATTAAAAAACTAAAGGCCAGGAAAGACTCTCCCAACACTTAAAAAAAAATTATTATTTATTAGGCTGTTCTCTGTTATATTTCCAGGAGACTGATTTACAGCTGTATGACTTTATGACTCTTGAATGACTTCATGACTGTGGTAGAAAAGCAGCCTGTGGAAATTGTGTCCCCTACCATAATCCAAAGGGGAAGGCTACATTGCCCAGGGCTCCAGCCTGCTTGGATGGTGGGTGTACATATAAGATGACGGGAGTAGGGAACTAATGTATATTCATCAAGGCAATCCTTGTGTTTCTGGGAAGTTACTAATGTGACTTTTTGGGGCAGATTTCATACACCAACTGCAGTAAATATTCTCCTACTGCTTGCGGCATATTTATAGCTGTCAGTGTTGTGACAGCATTGTAGATAGCTACTTCTTGTGCCGAAAGCAGCCTAGATACAGCACCAATGACTGCAATTCAGACTAAGTCCTAAATATTTATTGGCTTCCTGAGTAGATTTTACAGCCTTCACTGAGCTCCAGGCTTTTGTGGCTAGGCTGCTGTCACTAGGAAAGATAACTAGTTTAAAGATAGCTCAGGTGTGTCTGCACTTCACTCATGGCACTGACAGCAGCATAAACGCATCAGTTAGCACTCCTAGAATTTGCATCACTTCAGGTCAGGTGCCATCTGTCAGCCACATACAAACCAGAAACAAAGCTGGTAAAAACAATATGCCTTTTAAAAGCCAAGGAAATACAAAGCAGCTGCCCTCATGTTTCTCAAAGGTAGGCCATTTTTATCCAGAAGGCGCTGCTTGTTTTCTAAGACTGTACCACAGGGACAAACTTCCTTCTCCATTATCACACTGTGCCTCCAAAACATGAGGAAGAGTCTGCTGCAGGCACGAAAAGACAATAAACTACTTACAGACAGTGCGATCTGTAGGGAAGAGTCAGGATTTTGCTAGTGGTACGGTAGCAGCAGCCAGACAGGCTGGGCAGAAGTTTGAAGACCAGTACAGCAAAAATTAAAACTGAATGGTTAAAGTACTTCTTGTGCAACTCTAGCCATCCCAGTTGAGTTTTCTGTACTTATTCTATTAAGCCTCCCAGCTCTTTCTCAGTGTGTTGCTGTTTTAAAATCACTTTGGAATTTGTTATTAGCTGCTTTGCAGTCGAAGAGCCAAGTGTTATGTTCAGCTGTAAATGAACATGGTTAACATGCAGATTGCAATCTCTCCCCATCCTTAAGCACGTGGTATGACCAACTTTGTTCCACTGGGAGAGCATGGTAGAGCACATATAGCCCACTGCCCTGTTCTGTGGGGTCAGATTTAAACTCTCCCTGATTTGCTTCATTTGTTACTGGAACTTGAGATACAGTAATTTGTGGTAGCAACCAAAGTAGCAGTTGTGGATTCCAGTTTTCACTCATTCTGACTGGTACCTTCCTTCTTTTCTTTCTTTCTTCATCATGCAGCATTGAACACTATTTACTCAGCTGTGGCCTGGAGACAGGAAGGAGCAATGTGGTCATGCACCAAAACTGCCCTTGTTTATTCCAAGCAGCTCTTGGCAGACAATATGGTGCAAATGTAATTTTCTGCATAGTCTTCACTGACCTTGCTGTAGGCAATAGGAAAACAGTCATCACAGCAAACTGTGGACACCTCCTAAGGTCTGTGGTGATCCCCCTTCCAGTGTAATAGGTACCCATCTGTAGTCTGAAAAATTGATATGATTTATTGGTCAGGCTCCTGGGGTGTCTAACGGCTGAGTTGTCTGATGGCCTAAAAGAGTCTGCCTGCCTACTTCAGTGACTAATTTGGTGCCGTTTCTCCAGGCATAAGAAACAAAGGGCTTCTTTCTTTAGAGAAGGAACTTCTCTGCACCACTTCAGCTTTTTGTGCAGTTCCCATCTAAACAGACCATTGACTCAAAGACTGAAACTGATTCCACTTTTATTGACAATGAACTTCACCCTCTGATGTGCCGGTTGGAGATGATCTCTGTCACCCTTTCCCAAAGTCTTTTTGAGCAGACTTCTGCTTTTGCTATGTGTTGCTTCATTGTTTTGTGATGGAGGAATAAGGATGATGCTGTGACTTGGTATGAAGAGGGAGGAGAAAAAGACAGCATAAATTACTGTAAGTTTAAAAAGTATGTTATTTCCAGCAAGTGAGACATCTCTACTTATGCCTCAAAACTAATGCTTGCTTAGGGCCCAGTTACGCTCTCAAGCTGCTTTGGTCTAGCAGCCTGACAGGGACTGCGAACAAAGTGCAGCTTTCTCAGGAAACCTCATCCTTCAAAAAAAACCTTAAAGTCCTTCACCTTCAGGGGGAGAAGGGAGGAGGCTAAGATTCAGAATTAATGAAAAGGGGCTTCGCTGATGAAAGTGGGCAGATTATCCTCATAGAGCCTGTCTGCTCTGAATGCATGAGGGATGCTTTGTACGCTGCTGGACACCACACTGTGAAAATCTAAAGGAGATCAAAGCAGAGCCACAGATATGACTGGGCTAGGTAGGGAGGGATGTAGAGGGTAAGATAAACTTAAACGGATTTAACTTTAAATAAGTATAGTTATCAGTTAAATAGATTGAATAAGATACAGTATGAAGAAAGAATTATTATAATGATCTGTTGACAAATGAAAGGAGAAAATAATGGAGAGCAAGAGGTATAAGGATGCATAAATAGGAATTTGAACTTAAGCAAACAAAAAATGTAAATTGAGTATTGCGTAAAGCTTCTAAATGGTGTGACTCCTTCAGACTTTTTAGACAAAGATCAGAAGTTTAATGCCTAGCATTATTCAAAGCTAGATTTAGAAAGCTGTGAAGAGTAGTTGTAAGAGGTCTATACTGTCCTCTTCAATTATGAGAAAGTGCCTGTTTCAAAAGGGCCTTTTTATGCCCAACTTCTCTCTTTTCCTGTAACCTGCGTCCTGTGCTGAGCCTGTTGAAGATGATTTTATGAAACTTCCATGTACCTTACATGATCAGATAGTTTTCTTAAGAACTTAGGACCAAAATCTCTATTGCTATAAATGGCTGTTGATCTAACAAAATAACAGAGAAGAAAATTTTCCTTCCTCTGTTTCTCTTTCATGATATGACATAGTGAGCTGAAAATTCAGTTAAAAAATATGCATCTTCCTGCTCATGATAACTGGGACTTTTTCAATAATATCCTTTTGCAGTTATACTTAAAACTTGGTGATACCTTCCTTGATGACATTCAAGGAACTGATTAGCTAACATTGCAGGAGAAAACCCCACCATTCCACTGGATACCGTCCCTAACCCAAGCTCAGATAGACACTGACTGAAGGACCAAGATAGTATCTGCAATAGACAGCAGCCTCTGATTTGTGTTTTAGTAAGAAATGACAATACAAAAAAGTTACAGTGCCCTCCATGTTCTCACAGGCATCTATAATTGCAGTGCGGTCACCAAAACTGAACTCAGCTCAGCATTCAAGTTTTGGAAGAAGAGAGATTCTGATATATTTATCCCTACAGTAGAATAGGTTGCACAAAGCCCTGCCATGGCAGTGTAGTTCTGCACAGGCTGGGACTTCCTTCTGTTACAGCAGGTTTCTGACTGCAGAGTCGGCTTTTTTCAGACAGAGCAAAATCACCTTTTCATAGCATGACCCTCAACCTAAGGTGCTTTGTTAGATAGAAAGTCCTCCCAAGAGCAGTGCAAAGTATAGTACTCTAGAGAGTGTCTGTAATGCATGTCAGAGTCTGACAACAATGTTTTTGAGCTGTAGGGTTTCCTGAACTGAAGAGAAAAATAGTAGCGCTCTCCTCACTTTCCTCCTCTTCTCTGGCTAAGAATGTAGGTAAAGGAAAAGTCTCTAACTTAATTTTGGTGACGATTCCCCTGCAGTATTTCTTTAGTCAGCATTGAAAATATTAATTTGTCTGGGTTGGATGTTGCAGTGAAATGTCCCTTTGATACTGCATACCTGCCTCTTGAAACATGGGACAAAGGCGTAGCATTTTCCCTGTCTCTCGCTTTTGTCAAACTGCCAGGCTTTGAGGAGTT
This sequence comes from Cariama cristata, assembly GCF_000690535.1. Classification (NCBI taxonomy): domain Eukaryota; kingdom Metazoa; phylum Chordata; class Aves; order Cariamiformes; family Cariamidae; genus Cariama; species Cariama cristata. The sequence goes on from NW_009611417.1 coordinate 26,322, forward strand.
GTGGAGTTATGGAGAAGTTGTGGCTGTCATCTGGGACAAGGTTGATTATTTGGATGGGAGCCTAAGGAAGGCTAAGATGTGTCTGTGGCAAAAGAACTCAGGCTCTGTACCTCAGTCCTAATGCCTGTGCCCTTTGGATCCCCTCCCTGACTACTGCTTGGCTCTGCTTCCACCCCTGGCTCTTTCTTCCATACTTTGCATTCTTCTGTATATAGAAGTACTGCAAAATTGCTGCTGTTCAACTAGTCTTCTCCTTAACTCCAGTCCACAGCCTTTTGGACTATGAACATACAATCATGTAGGGCTTTTTGACATCAGTATGTTTCTGTTCCCTTGGGATCCTATAACCTTCCCTAAGAGTCACCTCTTTTAGACTCCTGCTAAAAAAGAGGCCTTTCTTGACCTGTCTTTCACAAAGCTGCTCTCTAAAACATGAATCTTTTGATTGGTTTTCTTGTGTTTTTTGGATCTTCATTCTGTGCTTCCTATAATACAGTGACCAGATTTGTACACACTATTCCAAAAGAGACCATCCAGCTGCCTTACTGAATGCCAAAGTAATAACGTCTGTGGTTTATATTCTGTAGCCTTCCATACACAACCCCAAATCCTTGTTTGCCTTTGTTACTGCTGCCAGATGTTCTGTGGATGGTTTTCAGGCGTATTGTGGTGAATGTCACTATGCCAGTGAATTTCAGCAAATTTAAGCAACTTTGAAATTATTCCTTTTTCCACATGGTTATATTCAAGTCAAACCAAACTGTGTTCTCACTTGAAACTGCCCTGTTTTGCTTACCTTTTTTTCACACTGAATCGCTACCTGTTACCATTTTCTCTGCAGGAGCCTCTTCAATAGGGTTTCCCCTTTATCAGGCCTCTTTCTGATTGTCTTTGCTGGAAACTCCATCTGAAGAGCCCAGCTCTGAGGGTTTGGGGAGCAGTTATATTGTCATTAGTACCCGGTCTACTTGAATTGAGAGCAGAAGGGAATATGAAGGTTTTTTTTTCCTAGAGGAGAAGCAAGGGGAGGGAACAGCCTGTAAAAGACTTATGATGTTCTCACCTCTCTTTTCCTGCAGATTTGCTGACAGCACAGGAATACCACTGCCTGCTGCAGCTGCTCTGCCCTGACTTCCCAATGGAACTCACTCAGAAGGCAGCAAGGTGGGTCATCGTCCTCTCTTTTAAGGCAAGATCAGTCCTACACACACATGGACTTAGGAACTAGATCTGTGAGTAAAGGCATGGACAGGGACCTTCAGCTTTTAAGATTTTGGGGAAAAGAGATACCATGTTTTCAGGTTAAGGACAAGATGTTTTTCTAGCATAAAAAAAAGAGTGTATATTTAAGGTATACAGGGACTGAAATATCAGTGCAGAATGCTGGTGCTGGCTTTACATTCAGAAGATGAGTTGCATATAAAAGAACATTAGCCAATGTGTTTTTAACTGACGTGTTTTTAAACTATTTGAAACACTGTTTACCATCTTTAAAATGTCTTCCCCCTCACCCCAGCTTCCTATGGTTGATCACATTTAAAAGGTACTGACCTCTGAAGGATTGCCAGTGTTTTAAAGTACGTTAGCTAACAACATGGTAGCTAATCTGTTTGAAATTTTATTTTAATCTAGACAAGGCCCAAAGAAGATAGATGGCTCAGGGCACTGATAATGTGATATGGAATTTTTTACTGATAGTGCTTGCTCGTTCCAGGCCAGCCCAGGCAGTTGATTATTAACTATCTGATAGTGAAAATGTAATAAGGTATATGCGTCTGTTGGGGTGGGGGGTCAGTTCAGATCTCAGTAGGAGTGCACACACACGCACATACAATCACAGCAAGGTATACTGAATAAATGCTCTCATTCCTAGCCATCTCAGCAAAGGGGGCACGGAAATTTAACTTTTTTTCATGGACCTAGATATGACATTTGGAAACAGGATCCAGACGCATGATAGGATATGAGCTGCTGCCTGTTTTTTTCATGGCCTAGAAAATGAAAAGGTCCTCACTTTCTAGTTGTCATTCTGTTCTCTGTCTTTAGCATCACAGTCCCATGAAAGTTATATTAAGAAAGAGAAGTGAAAAAGAGAAGTGTTACCCGTCTGCTAGTACTTCCACTGGCTGATTCTCTGAATTCTTGCCTGGCTCCTATGTGTTGCTGTCTGAATTGAACTGCAGTTAAAGCTGTGTTGGTTCAGTTAAAACTAAAAGTTGAGTGCCACTTTTCCCACTAGCTCATCAGTGGGCCTTTGGGGCTCCAGAGAGTACAGTTGCTTGGCCTCCAATGCCAGACAAAGAAAAAATGCTAACCCCATAGCAGAGATAGATCTGATGCTTCTTTTCATGGAGGTACGCAAGCACCGGTTCCATGCGCTGGTGTGTATTTTCATAGGGGCTTCAGCCGAGCTGAGTGGGAATTTGTGATGGTGCATGAAAGGAGACTTCAGCGTATCTACACATGTTATGATGTTTGTGTCAAGGAATTTAATCCACAAGGCTGTTGTAAACTAGAGGCCCCATTCAGGGGCCTGCTGCACTGGTGTGCGTGTGCCGTAGAGACAGACGAGCTGGCTTTGGGAGCAGGTGTTGGAGAGAAATGAGATCTCTGTCAGAGGCACCCAGGCTCAGGTGGGGATGACCTCACTCCTACTTTTGGCTGGCTAGAGATTTACTTACACATTGCTATTATTCTGTTACAAGCTAATCTAGTGGAACAATTTTAATAAAGCTTGTCATATTTCTAAACCATCTTTCTCTTTCCTTCCAACTGTTGCTTGCTCTCTTGTCCTTTTTCTGGTCTACACTTTCCAGTGTCCTCCTTGGTCTCTGCCAGTTGGAAAGATGAACTCTGCAGGCTGTCTTCTGGCACCAGTTGATTGAGTCCTTGCAAAGCATGAATGTCACATGCAAACCCACTGACATTGTTCCTCCTTCAGTCTGCACACCCCCAACGGTTTTGTTGCTAATTTGCTTGGGAAGGAAATTAAATAAAGTAGTGGTGGGAGTAGCATTTGCTGATACAGCCAGGACCTGTGTAATGACTGGCGCTCTTGGGAAGAGAGCAGTCGTGGTTGTAGTCTTGGTGCTGCATGACTGAGATGATCTCACAGCACGGTGCGCTCTGCTTATCCAGGAGCTGTTGCTATGCACTGATAACAAACACTGGGAGTAAGATCAGGAAATGTCAGAGCAGAAGAACAGAGGCTACAACAATACAGGTTTTATTCGCATGACACTGGAGAGCTCCATTTTTCTGTTGCTGGTGCTACACAAATGCAGAAGTCATACCCGAAAAAGAAGTAGGTTATCTGTGTCTGTGAGATTTCTTGGATGTTTTTTTCTTCAAAGGGTTATAGCCATTAGCCGGTTGAAGATTTTAATCTACAGAGATACCTTTGATCTTCAGAGACACCTTTTGGCTTTCTGAATCTTGAAATTGCAGGAGGACAGAAAATGAAGGGATTTTTCTGGTTTGATGCCATGATTTCAAGGTCTGTACCTGAGCACTGACTTTTTTCATGTAATAGAAACACAAGGAACTCGCTGCCCGTATTTGAATAGCAAGAGCTGAGAGATCCACAGCTCTTATGCTGTTTTATGTGGTATGGGAGCTCATGTTGCTCTGATCAGTGCTAATGGAAGTGGGGCTTGCAAGTCTGTACCCCTGTTGTTAAAAGATTGCCTGAGAGTGCAGATCTTGCCCTTTTTGTATGTTCTGCTTATTTTTGCCTGCATTTATCAGTAAACAAACCAAGTCCCTAAAGACTCATTTGAGCCAGCCTAGCCTTTAGACAAATCGTGTCAGTTAGCCTTTAGTAGTAGCAGTGAACAGTAAAAGTCCTTTCAACTTGCCTGGTCTAGAGTTTGTCCTGGGGACATCCTGTCTAGTCTGGGTTTCTGAGATTTTAACCGCAATCAGTGGATCATAAAGTTTCCCCGTTGGCACTGTAGCCAGGCTTTCCTGCCAGCCAAACCCACTGGAACCCTGAAAGACCACTACACCCTTTACCAGAGTCCCTCGAGTGTAGGCATCTTTCTTCAGTCCTTTCCAAAGTTTCTCCTTGATTTTCATTGAGTGCCGACTGCTAACTTTGTAAATAGGTCTGAGCCCGTGAGGGCTTGAAGTCTAATTTGGGCAAGAAAGAATGAATAAAGAATCCCTTGAAATATCAGCTACCTGATGAACTCTTTTGAGTTGCAGTTCAGACTTCCAGATTTTGTCCTCAATTTTGGTCCCGCTCTCTGGGTTACAGTCCATGGCTAGGAATCTCTGCTTGCCAGATATTTCAGGGAAGAGGTGCAGATATGTTGCATATGATGCTCTCCCAGCTTCCCTGACTGCTCGCTCAGCTGGCTATGTGGGGAAATAGCCAGCTGCAGTCAATCTCCTCATAAATGATTGTATTGGATTTAAAGACTTCTCAATGTTTCCGGAGTGCAGACTCCTGGGCCAAGTGGAGTCGGTAACCCAGCACCAGAGTGCACCTGCTTCTATTCAGATGCTCCTGCATCACACATGTGGTGTACAGTCTTCCTTAGAGGCTCCTTCCTGTCTTTAACGGCAAAAAATGGCCAGCAGATTCTCATACCTCTGCCTACTTCCTCATGCTCTGAGGAGAAACTCGGACTTGGTGCTGCAGAGCACAGCCATTGACCATAGCTTTAGATTTAACAAGTGAAATGAGTTGATTGTCATGAAGGTGATGTAATATTGTGTCTCTGCATAACAAAGACATTAAAAAAAGTCTCCACTGTTGTTCTCCTGCATCTCCAGGATGGAGAAATGCACTGGCAAAAGCTTCGGAGCTTCTGCTTTGAGGATATCTGGGAGACAGCCCGTCATTTCAAAGGAGGGAGTGCAGCTCATCAGCGATGTGGCCCATCGCATTTCCAGTGCTTAAATAGTGGTTGGAAATGCCAGTGGCTGAGCAGTATTGCCTGAGAGATGACGATGCTCTGCCTGCCAGCTTCAAAGCCATTTCCTTGATGTGGCCACTGACAATTTCAGTAACATGCTTATTAGTGAGAATTAAGAACTGAAGCTACTGCTTCTTTAGACAGGAGGAGGAGGAGGCTTCTGGAGCATAATAAATAAATCAGAAGCACTTTGACATCTTCAAAGGGTTTTGTTTTAAATACTGGCTTTTCTCCTGGGGACCCTCTTAGCCCCAGTCTTTCTTCTTTGAGATAATTAATTCAAGCTGCTCTACATGTTTGATTTTGCCACAGTGAACAGAACTGGTCTGAGTGGCAGGGAAGTCTTGCAAGATCCTATAACCCTCCTAGGTCAGCCTCCCACACAGCTCCCTGGAGTCTTTTACATGGGACAGAACAGTATTTCCCCAGCAACGTGTTTAGACCATTGATGCTGCAATCTTTACCTGACCACTAGATGTTGTACCAACTACCTTTCTTTAGTATCGTCCAAATTCTCTGGTTTTTCCCATCAAAGTGGAGTGTTTCCTTCTGTTTTCCAGTCTGAGCTGTCATCGATCAGCCGAAGTTTGATTTTCCTCACTTAAGAGACTGACCTTTGCATCCTTATATAGTGGCAGTGACCAGAACACTGGTTTTGTTTTCATTGTTATGAACATTTTTGCCCTAACTTACTTCTGAAATCCAGAGTTTTTTCTTGAAAGGAGGAGTTGGACTTTACTATCACTTACACTTCATCTTTACGGCCTGTGGCTGATACTTCCCATATTCATGAAGTACACTTCAAAATAAGGATGCGTATAGCTTCTTATGTGCACCTGGGGCTTAGCAGAGAGAAAGAAGACATTGTCCGTGGCCCAAGAAGTCTTCAGTTTCTGTGAAATTTGACCTGATAGTCAAATGATAGACCTGACAGATATGAAAAGAGACCTATTCATTCATCGGGAAGGGAGGATAGGATGTTCACAGTGTGTAATTAGAAAGCTGATCGTTGGTGCAATGTTATTTCCTCTGTAGTCAAGTGGAGTTTGTTTGAGTATAGATTGGGAATTAATAACTGTTGTTAATCTTATGAATCTGAAATTATCCCAGTTTGATGAACTCTGGTGTATGGAGGAATAGTATAATTCTTATTCTGCTTACACCAGTTTAATACTCATGTAACTGTCTTGTCTGTAGCACAGTTACTCTTTGTATAGCCGTGTGAACCAGCCTTGCAGTTTTTATGCCAGTGTTCATTCCATCATGTCCACCAGGCTTTGAATGCTTGACATCCATGTCACACTGCTCCGTTCCCACTCTAGCTGAAGTGTGTGATAGCACTGACATTCACGATCTTCTCTTTGCTGCAGGTTCTTAAGCTGCCTTCATTTGATATTAGGGTGTCCACATCCATGCAGCAGCGGGTGTTCCCATTCCTCTCTCCTAACCTCTTAGACTGGGCCAAGCCACTAGCAATCCTCAGTTGCACATAGCTCCGTAGCTGCACTTTCTCTTGATCTGGGGTTCCTGGTTACAGACTTTAGTTCTTTTGTAGATGCTAAACTGTTCCTCTCATCTTGTCCTAGGATTGTGCTGATGGATGATGCTATGGATTGCCTGATGTCTTTTTCTGATTTCCTCTTTGCTTTCCAGATCCAGTTCTACTACTCAGGTAAATGATGTGAAGCTGCTGACTTCATTCACTAATATAGCATTACAACTTTACAGCTTCTCAGTCCCTGCGCTTTTTTTAAACTTGTAAGGATATGGTTTTTCACAGAAAATATATAGATAATGGAATCTACTGACAAAAGGCATCACTGATGCCGAGAGATTAGGAGGCTTCATAAGGAGGTTCTAAATTTTTTGTGAATAACAAGATACCTGTAACTGTTACGGCTTATGCATGTATTTGTCTTAGCCTTGAGACGTAAATTTCCAGCTTTATCTAGAGTATGTTAGTGCCTAACAATGACCTTTTTCTAGGAACACTTTCATAGAATCATAGAATCATCATGGTTGGAAGAGACCTCAAAGATCATCAAGCCCAACCATATACCTGATGCCACTATGACCACTAAACCATGTCTTGAAGTGCCACATCTAAATGTTTTTTGAACACCTCCAGGGACGATGACTCCACCACCTCCCTGGGGAGCCTGTTCCAATGCTTAACAACTCTTACAGTGAAGAATTTCTTTCTAATGTCCAGCCTGAACTTCCCCTGGTGCAACTTGAGACCGTTCCCTCTTGTCCTATCGCTAGTTACCAGGGAGAAGAGACCAACCCCCACCTGGCTACACCCTCCTTTCAGGTAGTTGTAGAGGGCAATCAGGTCTCCCCTCAGCCTCCTTTTCTCCAGACTAAACAACCCCAGCTCCCTCAGCCGCTCCTCGTAAGGCTTTTTCTCCAGGCCCTACACCAGCTTTGTCGCTCTTCTCTGGACACGCTCCAGCAGCTCAGTGTCCTTCTTGTAGTGAGCGGCCCAAAACTGAACACAGTATTTGAGGTGTGGCTGCACCAGCGCGGAGTACAAAGGGATGATCACTTCCCTAGTCCTGCTGGCCGCACATTTTGTTTTCCTTTCCTTAATACAGCATTTCTGCCTCTAAAGTATTGGTCCCTGCTGGAGATGGGGATAAGAAAAGCCCACCAGCTGGTGCCTTGAAAGGAAAAGGAACCGCACAAATGGATACAATTCTTCCCCCTAATACTTAGCCAACTATGAGCTGGTTTCAGCTCAAAGAGTTTCTGAACTGGGTATAGTTTCCATGGGTTTAGGAACCCCCACTGGACTCCTCTCCCAAGAACTGTTCCAGCCTCCCCTTGAAATCACATAAACTTGTAACCTCCACAACACCTTTTGGCAAGGAGTTGCGCAGGTCTGCCACCTGTCCCGTGAAGAACCACCGCTCTTGTTTGATTTGAGAGCCCCTCGTTGGAAGGGAAAGTGAACAGTTAATCCCCATCTACCTTCTTCTTATTGATGGTAATTTATCATATTCTACCCCTCTCCCCCAGTTTGAGTTTTAACTAGATGGGGTACTTCTTTTTAAAATTCTTGACAGGAAAAGTACAAATCAAATAATATTAGTTCGTGTGCATGTATATTTACATATGCTCACCCACACATATACATCTGTAAAATTCCCAAGGTATTTTTAAACTAAAGTTCAGGAGACAAGGGGGAGAAACTTGGATGAGCGTTCAGGCGCTTGTTCTGTACACAGGCTGCTTTAAAATACATTGGGCTGTTTGTCTTAGCCCCCCTAAAATGTGGTTGAGGAAAGGGAATCTCATTCAGGGAACTGCTTAAGTGGGCAAAAAAGAGGGAAGCATTTCCTTTATCCAAGTTAGATATGCACCCAAGCACTGGGGACTGCTGGGGTGTCACTTACTCCTCTGCCAGCACAGGGCACTTTCTAAAGGCAAGGTAAGCTCATGGCTTTCTGTCCCCGAGCACTTAGATAGCTCCCTCTGATGGACGCAGCTCACAATTGGCCTCGACCAGGCAAAAGGGACCAGGTTTGGATACTGGGAGACACTGGATAGAAGCCGTGATGGAGCATAGTCTGTGGTCAGAGAGTAGGCTTGGGTGGCCTGCTCATCTCATCCGACCTGTCAGTTCCAATCTTCCCAGCAGTTAAGAGTCAGCTGCTATCCCTAATAGAAAAATCTCTTTTTCTCAGTACTTCTCCTTATATACTTCCCCTGTAATTCCCCTGTGCATATTGCAACATTATCCATGACAATTCATCAAAGCAAAACAGTTCAAAAATGATGATTTTTTGGGTTGGGCAGAACCAGGCTTGTAATGGCTTTAGACAGGGACAGAAAATGTGTTTGGAAAGTTTTTCTCTGGTATAACAAATATTTCCACTGAGCTACAGAACCTCAGCACAGCCTCAGGGTCTGCTGACATCCTGCCTTTCCTCTCCACCCGCCTCACGCACAGCATTACGCTTCCATTCACTCGGGACTTAAATGCCACCGGAGTACACAAGCCTGGCCTTGTGTACATGCACTGAACATCCCATCCCTGTCCTCTTCACCCAGGCACAATGCACACACGCAGCCTGTCATACGCTCTCCCACCAACCCACACACATGCAAACCACTCCAAATGGAATCTAGATTTGTAAACTGCTGACCACATCCATAAACAAACTTGTTTAAAATTAGACTCTTGCAGTAAACAGTGGGTAGTATGAGGAGCCTGGGGACAGGCTTTCTGCCAGCTCTAGCCCTGACCTGCCCTGGCCCTTCCTCTAGATCCCGTGTTATATTTACTTTGGAGCAGCACAAAGACAAGCTCGGATGCAGCCTGGAGCCCTAACTTGCTCCCTTTCCTCCTGTTGCAGTTCCATATAGTTTGTTCCCAACTTGGATAAGTTCTTAATCAGTGGCAAGAGATGGAGAAGGAAAACCTTTTAAATTTTGCAAGCTAGTTTTGTGTTCGACGTTAACTTTCACACTCCACTGTTTTATCCATGTGCTAGCGAGCCTCTGTTCCCTTGAGAATAATCTTGTTCAGCACAGTGAGTGGCCGCTCATAATCATCCTGACAGGAGGAAGCCAGCAACTTATATGGAAATGGCTGTTTGTACCTGCATAATATCTGATCTGAATATGCAGGATGCCGTGGTGGTGTGCTTATTTCCTGTTGGTGCTATGTACAACACAGAGCAGGGAATTACAGTTTAGTCCCAGGTCTGGTAGGTCAGGAGGATGCTTCGCTGGTTATAACCCTGAGTTTTAAGTCGCTTTCTGTTTTTTCAGAGTTCCTGGAAAGTGTGGCTGCCATATATCAAGATCTACTGGCTGGTAAGAATCCAAATACTGTGATTGTGCCAACATCGTTCTCTGGGCAACATCGGCAGCGCCAACCCCCAAGTGACTGCAGCCCACTCGATGGGGTAGAGGCATCTCTCTTCTACCAGTGCCTAGAGTCCTTGTGTGACAGATCAAAATACAGGTATGAATGGAGTCCAAAACACAGATTTGAAGTCTGTGTCTCTGGAGACCCTTTGTAACATTGGAGCTATGAAGAAATACAGGACTCTGAACAAGCTGTAACTCCCAAATAGATCTCACTGGAGAAGTATGAAGGAAGAGATCATAGCCAAACCGCTTTAACCAGAGGGAAACAATTTCACGGACCTAAGAAACATGGGAGTTGAGCTGATTCTTGAAGTAATGGATTGATTTGGGTCTCTGCTTTCCTTCTCACTTCTGCCTTGATGCTTTGATCAAGGAGAGGTCCATCTACCATCATGAGTTAACTAGAAGAGATAAAAAAGTGCAGATGTGTTCTTGGGTGTTGAAGCCTAGGAAAGGCCTGCTGGGGTGGATGGAGTTTGAAGCCTTTAGTACCTAGACAAGATCACGCTGCTAGTCTGCTCTGGAGCCTGTGATGGAGCTGATCTCCAGTTACAGATCCCAGGCACAAGACTAGCCTTAGTTGAGCAGGGGATGGAGCAACACGAGACCTTATTGTACAGATTTGACAGACACTTTCTTCATAGTTTCTTGCGGGTAGCGAGCACATGCCCTGCTAGAAGGTCATGGGCTAGATCCGCAAAAAGACTCAGGACGCAAGTTCCACCGC
>NW_009611417.1:36882-42410 GCF_000690535.1 Cariama cristata
TTAGGTGCCTGAATCCAAAATTGTGATCCACAAAATTTACTGCTGAACTGCTGTCCAGTACTATAGATATCTAAGCATGGAGGTGCCAGGTTGTTTTGTTCTTTTAAATAACAGAAGCTCTACATTCCCCTTATGTCCTGAGAGCTTCAGATGGGGAGAATACTTGACCCCATCTGGTAAGTCAGGCTCTGCCCAGCACTGCAAGGGGAGACATTCCCAGGCTTTCCTCCAGTAGCTCAACACTCAGCCAGGCTTTGGTAACCACCTTTGCCTGAGGGATCACCAGCCCACCCCCACATCTCCCAGGGGTGCCACTACACCATGGACTGTTCAACACTTCCTCTTTATGAGGCAGTTGTATTTTGCATTAAATCCTTTAAGGAGTATTAGGCAAGGGCAAGAATCACTATGATGATATTGCTTAGAAGTCAGGGCCAGAGCTTAAGGTGAGTGTAGAAGAAGGGTATGTGTCAATTTAGTCCCCGCCTAAATACTGTTTTCTGACATACTTAGGCTATCATTGGTGAGGTTTTCCTGCCCCTTGGATGACTGTCACTGATAAAAAGGTCATAACAACATAACAACCCTCACGAAAGTTTATTGTCTTCTAAAAGAAAGGATTTCCCAGTTGATTTTTTAAAGAATATGCCAAAAGTTGGGATGTGTTTGCCTCTGAGTGAATCTAGGCTTTTCTCCCTCTCCTTGGGATGAAGACAGGTAAGACTGCTCCTAGGGAAGTACCCCAGCTCAAACATCTTGCTTAGCAAATGGGGAGCAGATGCAATGCTAAATAAGCAAGCTGGTGGCTATTTGTTTTAAACGGAGTCAGGGCAACTTGACAGGGTTAGAACAGGTAAAAGGGTTTATTTTTCCAGTTTGAGCTGTGTCTTGGAAAAAAAAATAATGATAATTTAAAAGACAAGATGGGCTTTTTGTCTTTCTTTTGGTAGCTGTCCACCTTCGGCTCTCGTGAAAGAAATGTTGAGTAGCGCACAGAGACTGACCTTCTATGGATTCCTTATGGCACTTGCAAAGGATCAGAGAATCAACAGAGCCCTAGGTAAGACCCCTGTGAGTGGTACAGCTTTAGATTTTCAGTCATTCTGCATTTCTCTGAAATTTCCTCTGTAATCATGCCCCAGATTTTACACTGTCAGGAAGAGAACGAGGGAAAGTTTTTCATCTTTTTGTTGATGGATTAAACTTTAAAAACATAACACTGTACCTTACTGTCTGCTTGAAGCTGTGGAGTTTCAAGAATAAAATCAGATATGAAATGCTGCCCTAAGATAGCAATGTTTTACCTCTTCAATAGCTGATCATTTTAGTAGAACTGTCGTTTTAATATGTTTGGCTATAACGGTTGGGCAGAGGTGGTCAGGAGACAAGTAAGGTGGCTGACTGCTGTCGACAGTACTGAATTGAAGTCCCACCCTATGTTTTAGCCCTTCATTCTCCCACAGATTTTAAGTGACTGCTCTTGTCTACAAGAAAAGGAGGCACACCTGATCGGAAAACCTCTGCTGCCTCCTTGGCTCAAAGACTCAAAGCCCCGTCTTAGCTCTTCCCCATCTTCGCTCAAGGCAGTGTGATCACACTAGTACATTAATCTATGGCCTGCTGAAAATCTGGCGGTATCATAAAACACAAACTGCTACAAAATTCTGTACCAGACTGCTGTGGGAACCAGAGGGATTACCAACGAGCATCTCACTGCTCGTTTCCATATTGTGCTGCTCAATGTTGTTGTAGAGCAAGGAAGCACAGTGTTGCATTGGCAAAGGACAGTATGTAATCCATACATAATTCAGACTCACAATTCCATATTGCCCCCATATGCCTTGCTTGTGCTCTTTCTCCTCTTGCAAAGGAGAACAGAAATGGCTTTTTGTGTTTAACAAGGCTGTATCCAGGAGGTACATTTAAATGCGTGGAGGCCCAAACACTCACCTTTACTCATCTCCGCTCAGCAAATCACCTGGCCAGTAAGGGTAGGCTTTCTCTGTCTTTGAGTAGGTATCCTCCCCCTCTACTTCTAGGCTTGAGTATCTGCCAGTCCCTATATTACAAAGACAAACCTCAGTGAGAAGGTGTACCTTGCCTGAGGGCTTGTTCTTTTGCACAGGTGTGTGTCATAGTAGAGTAAAAGTGTCCCTTCCCTGGCTGAGCCCCTTCTAACAGCAAAGCATTTAAGCTGCTAATGCTCTTCTGGGGCAGGGCTGCTTACCCAGCAACATGGAGATTATATATCAAAGGTGCATGAATACAGCCCTGCAATCCCCTCTGCAAACAGGCTTAAGAAGCATTGTATTCACTGGGGAAGGTGATGCCTGAATTGCAGCAGGCAAAATCTTTTTTTCCTTTGCCCTAAGAAATCCACTTCTAGTCAAGTGCAAAGAGAACAGATGAGCAGGGGGAAAAAAAAAAATCCTGCCCACAGCTTCCATTGTGCCATCTACAAAGTATGTGGGTTTTCGTTTCCATTAATGTGGGCCCGTCCCCTGGCCCCTTGCCAGCCTCCTGCCGAGGCGTCTCTCAGAGGAGGGGCAGCAGCCACAAGCCTGACAGGTGCTAGCATCTTGGCAAGGGAAGGAGGATTCTTTTCCCGGTGTCTTTTAATCTCTCCTGAAGGGTGATTTCAATAGTCTTTGGTCTGTAGGGGATCACAAGCTCCCCAAAGCCCTTCAGCAAGGGCAGTTTCAGGCAAAGGAGCTTTCGGTCAGGGTGCCTGCCTTCTCTCTGGTCTCACAAAGCCAGTAGCCCCCCTTGAGGAACAGGAGTAGGGATTAAAGCAGCTCATTCAGGCTGGGGCAGCACTGATGAGTTTGTCAGGCAGACTGGACTCTGCAGCCTAACTCCAGTGGCAGTGTTGATTCCTGAATCTTTTAAGTGTTATTTACTGATTCTCCCAAGTAATTCTTGTGCCCTAGAGACCTCACTGTGCATTCTGCAAGTGCAGAAACAAGTTAAGCTTCAGCTGCTTATTCTTTTAATTGAGCTCATGAAAGGGAGCAGGCTGGGGCACTTCACTGGACCTCCTGACACTCTGTGTTGCAGTGCCAGGCTTTCCTGTTCATTTGCAGGAGGAGAAGACAAGAACTGGAAGAAGTGGGGGAGTCAGTTCTGGCCTAAACTGGTTCTAATTTTTAGGCACTCATTGCTATGCTTTTGGTAACTGCTGCCAGCTTGCCTGTGTGAGGCAGGTGGCTCTCTGGCTCTCCAGCTCTCCAGCAAGGTGCCAGGGCCAAAAACCAGATTTGTGTCCCCACAGGGAGCACCAAGCCCCTTCCCAAAGGTACTGAATGTAGCGCCCAGGTCTCCTGAAAACCAAGAGCAATCCTCACTGCAGTGTTGGTACAGATTGCCAAGGTTTTTGGTTTGGTTTGGGTTTTTTTTGTCCTGGTGTACAGTGGCACTATCCAAGCTGTGGTAGGCAATGCCTGTCATCTCTGTGCTGGCTGATCAAACCCTTCCATGACCCCTGTACAAGGTGGAGTTTGTTACAGAATGAGGAAAGAGGGCTTTCCTAAGAGCCCTGTCTTCTATTCTGGGCTCTTCCTGAGGTGCCAGTGTCCTTTCAGAGAAGGGCAAGGATGATCAGCCAGCTGTTCCAGTCCTGAGCTACACCATGTCCTTCATCCTGAATAGGGTTTCAAACATGAAAAGGAGCATGCTGACCTTATGCTGAGAGAGGGTACCTGATTACTGGCCCAGCCTTTCACGCTGTCACCCAGAGAGCAAGCGACGCTAGAGCACAGTCCATCCACGCTCACTCCTGTAGACTTAATGTGCACCAGAGTCAGGCCTGACTTTCCTGAATTGCAAGGAAAACGACAGTCTTACATCCGTGGAGTGTTTTGATCCCCAAGCTCAGTGCATCACGAAAAAGGCAGGTGGCACAGAAGTATACATCTCCCTGGGTGGTATAGCACACACTTCAGGCTGCGGCACGGACTACAACATATCTATTGCTCTGCTAGGATCTGCCACTGGTGACTATACAGGGCAATTAGCAGAGGCCCAAAGTTGACACACTGTCATCTCCCTGACAGTCAGTGCTCAGTAGTTTTGTATAGTGAATGGAAACTGCCAATCCTTCGGGCTCTTCAAGTTGTCTGAGAGGTGAGACTACTGAGAGTGCCTCTCATTTGGTCTGAGCTCAGCTACAGCCTGTGTGAAGGACACAGAATATGGGTCATCATTCTTTATCTGTCCCTGATCCTCAACATTCAGTGTCCATTTCTCTAATAGGTATAAGGAAGAGTGTTCTCTGTCTTGCACGGCAGATTTTGGATGGTGCTATGGCTTGAGTGCTTTTCTTTAAGAATGAATAGCCTAACTCTGCTCTGGTACTTTCCTTTGTTGTTTTGTTGTTTTTTTTTTTTTTTTCAGGGGCTTTGCCAGATAAAGGAGACTTGTTTCTGGACCCTGCCATGGATCAGGAACTTGAGAAATTGTAAGTGGAGTTGCCTTAAGTATGAGGTAAAGCAACAGATTAAAGGTAGCATGCTAAGGAAGACTTTAGTAAAATACTGTCCCTATTCCTTCGCTCTACTATAAAACAACAGAGGAGCTAACAGAGTAGCCTGAGCAGAGAGGACCTCTTTCTTTGGGGTACCTTGGTACAGCTAGCAAAATCCTTAGAAAAGGCTTCAGAAACAGAGGGGAAGAGTGTGCCTCGAAGAGGGATCTAGAGGAAGCAGCAGTCTCTAATGCACAGGGAAATTTTGTGTGGATGGTGAAAACTAGGGGGTGTTGGAGGACACAGGCTGAGCCCAGAAGAAAGATCTGTTTAAACAGGAAGAAAGATTTCACACAGCAAGTCTGGTAGGTACTAGTGCAAGGTGTTCCCCCTCTGTGCCATGAACATCTTTCCATCCCTGTGCTAGTTGTGAATAAGTCCTCCACCCAGGTTCACTCCAAAACTGCTACAGTAAAAATTGGAGATGACAAGTTAGGCTGCCTGGCGTTTATCTTTTCTCTTTCAGGGTAGCTCAGGTTTCAGGGCTTTCTGTCTCCGGTCCCACCAGCTCCAGCGGGGACACAGCTAATTTGCCTGTCCGTAACTCACCCAGGATTAACTGTCCCTGGAAACCTCTACACCATCGACGAAAAATGGATGCTGAGAGTGAAGGCTCCAATGAAGAGACGGACTCCTCTGAAAACTGAAGGTTGTGAGGGTGGGCACCATTCCCATCTTGGGTTTCTCCAGAACCCACTGAAGGAACAGCACCTCCTCCCAGAGCATCTGCTCTGATGATGGGTTCTGTCCACATCACCAGTGTGTGTGGGGCTGTGCCAGTCCCCATTGCCAAGCCCACCCAGCTCTTCCCAGGAAGAGCTCTGCTTTCTTCCTAGCTCCAAATTTGTGCAGGAATAGCCCCTCTGCAGAAGCGATTTCCAGCTGCGGAGTTATGTTACCCTCTGCTGGCAGGCAGGACAAACCAGCAGACATTAGCTCTGCCTCCACTTGGAAATAGCCAGGTATTCTCTCACCGGGGCTGTCCCTCACGGTTCAGCCGGAGCTG
>NW_009611417.1:42441-43334 GCF_000690535.1 Cariama cristata
GAGTGCTAGCGCAGGCCGCTTGCCAGCGTTTTGTTGTGTAGGTGTGTTCAGACTTGGCCTAGACAATAGAGTGGTTAAATCGCCAGCGGCAGCCCTGCACTCATGCTCCATTATAATTATTCCCAGTAAAGCTGCACCTGCATATGATCAAAAAGGTAGAGAAATTCCTAAAGTTCCTAGAAAAGAAGGGATTAGATATTGCTCTGCCACCTGTCTCTGTTTCCTCCTCCATGTGTCCGAGACTTGCCAAAGCAAATATAGCAAATAAGTTACATTGCACAGAGAGAGAGAGTCAGAGGGAGTTTAAATTCTTTGGGCACAGGTGGTGTAGCTTGCAAACGTTAAAGCATCTGCTGGGGCTGGGTGGGCAGAAGCCCTAGGGGATAAGGAAGCAGTTCTCAAACAAGTCCTGGGTATTTTTTCTGTAAATATTGGCATTGTTGTAGCATCATAGTGTAGCCCTTACAACAAAAAGAAGTAGTGTCTCATTGTGTTAATGGTAACTAACTCCGCAGTTTGGCCTCCGGAGCCCTGAACGCTTTGCCTAGCGCAGCTCCTGTGCCTCAGCTTGCATAGGCTCGTTATCTCCTGGGGAACTTTAGTTTCACTTGCTTCTTTGGGAGCCTCCTTGTTCCTCCTGCTTACAAAATACTGCAGCAGGGGCGACCAAGAGCTGGTAACCCAAAGCTTACAGCAGCCCTGAGCTGGGTGGATTTGACACATGCTGGAGCTATTTTAAGATTAATGCTATAATTGCTGCACCACAGCCCCACCTGTGGAGGCAGTGGCAGGGGTTATTTATTTATTGTAAGTTATTTTATTTATTAGTGTGCTCGTTAAGTGCGCTTTCTCTCACAACCGTGAGTGAGTGACTGTGGCAGCCCGGCAATAAA
>NW_009611418.1:0-22424 GCF_000690535.1 Cariama cristata
TAATGATTCTATGATTCTATGAAGTGTTTACCACCATTTGTCCCTTTTTTTAAAAAAAAATAAATTTCCCATCCTGTATAACAAATGGGTAGAGATTCAAATAAAAGCTGGAGGTAGACAGATTTTGTCATAGTTAACTGCAATAAATCATAATAAATGATTGTGTTCTAAGATGTCACTCTGGGGCCTGGAATAACAGATTTACAGACATAAAACTAAATTCTAACTGTGAGAGAAGGAAAGGAATCATACTAATATTTTCTAAAAAAATTACCTTTTTCCAAAATTTTCATTATTGGTAAGGAGTTAATCTTAACTTACATATAGTATTTTAAAAATAGTGTGCCCAGTTGTTTCTCCTAATAAGATGTATGGAATAATGTTGATTTTTTACAAACTACTAGCATAACTTTGTGTCTGTTCCAGAAAATTTTCTGTCTATAATCAAAGGTAAATACTAGCTTTCTAGAGAAAGTGTTTGTAGATAGTAGCAAGTACCACTGGAAAAAAATCGAGAACTTTCTGTTGAGAAGAGTAGCGTATATAACATTCTAGGTAGGCAGTTGTTGTTTGAAAAGAAAGACCTTGAGTATACCTAAAATCCACATCTGTATTTTTCCGTAAGTATTTTCCAGCAAGTACAATTTGAGAGCACAAACTATTCTGTATTTCAATTTTACTGAATTTAATTTTACTAATTGATTTCTTCTTGAGTATGGTTTAATTGTTTTGTTAATGAAAAAAATATCAGAAATAACATAATCACATTTTTCTCTGAGAAAAAGTAGAGCATATAAAATGAAATTGCATTGGAATTGAATGTGCATTAGTTCAAGGTTTAGGAACTGTACAGTCAGTAAGAAATAGTTGAAAACCAGCCTTTTTTTACATTTATATTTTTTATTTTCAACATAAACCATAATTTTTTTTAAAAGCGTATTGAAATTTTTTTTCAAAGTTCAATTCTTAAGTTATTTAAGTCATCGGATAATCACTTAATGACAAGATATCAGAAAACAAATAAGTGTAGGCATATGAATATCTGCATGAATCATAATAATAAAACCAAAACAAAGTGTACTGATTTTTTTGTGAAACAGAAGATATGAAATAATTAATTTTTTCTCCACTAGAAAGTAAATTATGCATTTCCACAACACATTCTTATTTTGATCAGTGTATGATTTATATCTTTGTCTGTTTTTTAAAATGCTTTTAATATATTTAAGTATTTCCAAATCAATTGTGATAAATAGGCAAATATTGAGGTATAGAGGTAAAAGATATTATATTGTGTTAAGATACTGTTTTTGCATTGCCCAATTTTGAAATCTCAGTCGCTGTCTTAGGAAATAAAGAAGATTAAGCTGATTTCAAAGAAGTCAGCAGTCTTTGGAAGAGGTATTTTAAGAGTTTCTAGACTGGTTTGCCCAACTTAAATGCATCCAATTCCTTGTTTTCGGTGTAATCAATACATAAGGCTATAAGCCTTATGGGAAAATCTTTACTAGGTAAGGCTTTATGTGCCTTTAAGTCATGGATTAACTTTGTATCATCTCATCTTTTTATTTTTTATATGTTTTTATATGTTAGCAGTTTTTTATGTTCGCACAGAGAATTACTCTTTGTCAATTACTTACTATTCCGAAACTGCTTTTATCAGTTAAGCTTTAAAAATAGACCTCTTTATTTCAACCTTGCTTATTTAACCACTTTCTCAACATGCTTTCTTCTTGCCATCCTAAGAAAACAAATAGTTGAAGCTATGGACCAAATACGTCATTTATTTATTGAAAGAAGAAAGTGCAAATGACATTTTACAGCTGATTCATTTTAGTTCATGCTTTAAGGCATCAGCAGCTGTTGCTCATGTATCATAGCGAGGTTCATATTGTGAGTTTTGTACAGACAGAACTGATTTTCCTTTTGCACCTCATATTTCCTTATTTTAAAATAAGAAAATAAACTCTCAGGTATGCATGTCAAAGAAGTTCAGTATGAATACAAATGCTTATTTCTTGGCATAATTTTATCATTTGTATTTAAATGTCTTACAGACCTGGAAATAAGTGAAAGTTTGGAGAACATTTATTTGGAAGTACCTCTTAAGACCAACTATAATAAAATTGGGAAGATTTTCTGTAATATTAGTTAGTTCTGAATTTTTTCCCTGCCTTTTTTTTGCATTTCTGTTTTTGTAGTCTCTTTTGCAATTGGCATATTAAACCCTTTATCTTCGACATCCTAATCCTTCATCTAGCACTAGTAAGTTAGTGTGTAACAGAGAATTATCTGTGTTTTTTCAAGTAATTTGTGTATTTAAATATTATCAGTTATTCTTTGAAATAAAGTAAAAGTCAGGCAGGCAGCAATCATTTCATATAAGAATTTCTAGTTTCTTTTTTCTTCCTTTTACACAAAAATCCAGGATTTTGCCTCTACTCTTCTAAAATGAAAATCTGCAGAATATAAAAAAAAAAGTCTGGAAGGTCTAACTGACAAAAAACTCTATGTAGATTAAATTAGAAAAAAATAAGATTAAATACTGCTGATGCTGATACTTTCACTCCTTATGGAGTCAGTGACAGCTTAGATAGGAGGAAAATAATTTCCAGCCAAAACTGGTTCTGTAAATCAGATGTTGCATGCCCCATTTATTCAGAACAAGACCTATGAAATAACTACACTGCTGATCAGGTACACTAAGAATTTTTTGTCATGTTCTGCTTTTTCCAGCTCTTAATGCTCCTCAGGTATCAATCACTTTACATACTGTGAAACTAGACAAAAGAATCTCCTGTTTTGATCTCATATGATAAATGCAAAACCCATCTAATAATAGATAAATGTTAAACATCTAATAGACAAATGCCAACCACTGATTGTTTTTTCTTTCTGTCTTAGATAAATAGGATTCATACTTAATTACAAACTTTAAATATATTTTAGGTAAAAGTAACTATTCTGACTATTTCAAATCCAGTTTTTAATTTCTGCACACTCTACTTCTGAATTCAAAGAATTAGCCTTTTGAAAAATAAAAATGACTAGTGCCTAATTTTCCTGGGAAACTAATTTTTATTGCACTTTTTATTTCTTTTTGTACATTTATTATGAATAATTTTTCTTCCAAACATTTCACTTACTATAGAGAATCTCTTTCCAAAAATCCTATAGTAGAAAAGCCAGAATCCAATCTTAAAATCCACAGTGCTGTATACAAAATGCTATATTTATATATAACCAGGAAAGGACAGAATTTAAAACCTTGAGAGGGGAAATAAAGGTGTGTAAAGTTTAACTGGAGAAGCAATAGCCAATCTCTAAACTGAGATCAAGACTTAAATCTGGGCAATTTGCTGCTAATTGCAGAGGTATTAATATTTATCCTAGTGAGAGACTAAGTTCTTGAGTCATTCATTTTTAGGGCCAGAATACTGGTCCTAATTGTAACTCTCAATATGATTTCCCCAATCAAACAGACCAACAAGCATTATTTAAAGAACTCTAATTTATTACAGTGCAATCATCTGCTGCATTGAACACCATGGGAAGATAGAGAAGAAACAAGGTATGCATTTGACAAGTCACAATATGCCTAAGCAATGCGTTTGGGAGCTCTCCAAAAGTAACTCAACCTTCAGTAAATTTACACCATCTGGGGGAAGGCTTTTGTCAGCATCTCTCCCTGTTTGCCAGTGCTGCTATCTCTGGGAGGGATGAACAATGAAATTTTCTCTTTGTTATAACATTCAGAGTTCTAGTCCTGTCCCATACTTGGAAGATAATTTCCTCTAATCTCCATTCAGTAGACGACGACTGCTTCCTATTGCATTTCCACTTGCACCGAACATCTGCCAGATTTTGGGAAAACTGATTTTATAAACTTCCCTTATAGTATGGGTCTGTGCAGTTGGAAGGAGGAAAAGAAAATGCCACAATCAAAATAAACAAACATTATTTTATTTATTCCCTTCTATATGTAAAATTCATTTCTGTATGTAAAAAACACAGTACAGTCCTGAATATTCATAGAATCATAGAACCATAGAATAGTTTGGTTTGGAAGGGACCTTTCATCTAGTCCAACCCCCCCTGCAATTAGCAGGGACATCTTCAACCAGACCAGGTTGCTCAGGACCCCATCCAGCCTGACCTTGAACACTTCCAGGGATGGGGCATCCACAGCTTCTCTGGGCAACCTTTGCCAGTGTTTCTCCACTCTCATTGTAAAAAATTCCTTCCTTATATCTAGTCTGAATCTTCCCTCTTTCAGTTTAAAACCATTATCCCTTTTCCTATTGCAACAGATCCTGCTAAAAAGCTTGTACCCATCTTTCTTACAAGCCCCCTTTATATACTGAAAGACCACAATCAGGTCTTCCCCGAGCCTTCTCTTCTCCAGGCTGAACAACCCCAACTCTCCCAGTCTGTCCTCACAGCAGAGGTGCTCCAGTCCTTGGAACATCTTCGTGGCCTCCTCTGGATTGACTCCAACAAGTACATGTCCTTCTTGTGCTGAGGACCCCAGAGCTGAAGGCAGCACTGCAGGGGGGTCTCACCAAAGCGGAGCAGAGGGGCAGAATCCCCTCCCTTGACCTGCTGGTCACCCTGCTTTGGATGCAACCCAGGATACGGTTGGCTTTCTGGGCTGTGAGTGCACATTGCTGGGTCATGTCCAGCTTTTCATCCACCAGTACCCCCTAGTCCTTCTCCACAGGGCTGCTCTATCCCTTCCTCAGACTGTATTGATAATGGGGATTGCCCCGATCCAGGTGCAGAACCTTGCACTTGGACATTGGTCCTATCCATATTAACGGCCAAAGGAAAATCCTTCCCGTAAGGTCTGCATAGCATTCCAGTTTTAGGTCTAGACAAGATCATTCTTTAGACATTTGAAAATGTTTTGCTCTCCCAAAGAGAACATTAAATATGGGATTTCTTATATCTGACAGTCAAGAAAACTTTAGATAGAATTGGAAGTGTGTACTTTTTTTAAGATCTCCCATTTAGCTACTCTAAAATACATTTTTTTTTAGACAGTCTGATTCATCAAGTCAACAACAACAACAGAATTGCATATTTAACCTGCTTCACACATCCTTTGCTGACTTACTACTCTATCTTATCTAGAAAGTTTACAATCAGGAGTATTTATATCAATGCTGTGACCACTGAATAAAAACGTTGACTTGTATTTTCTACTCCTTTAGTCCCACTAAAAATACTACATTTGCTCTCCATTTCACTTTGCTGCCTAATTTTTGGGTGCTGTTGAGATTTATTCAACTATTTAAGATACTCTTCATTATTATTTGCTTAATTGCTTCTGTGGTGATAATTTTTAATCCAAATATTATGTGGCATTAAGTCAAAGACCTTTACAAAATCCAAGTGTGTCACATCCACTTTCTTCATCTTTGCCACATGAATTTTTAATCCATTAAAATATGAAGATTTGCTTGGTAAAATCTACTTTCTAGAAATCTTCTTGGCCAATATTTGAGAATACATTAATATTTTACCTGTCTATTGATTGCATTGTGCACCAAATTTCTTTTTCATCATAATACATCAGGTAAGATGACTAAGGTTGAAATCAGACAAGAATAAGCATGTAATAATGTACACCCTTAATCCATCAGGATTTTAACAGCACTCAGTGGTGATGCTTTAGATGTAGTAAATTAATATGTTAATTGTATTTTCATTTACATTTCATCTGCAACAAGTTTCTTTTTCTGAAAGCAAAGAATTAAGTAAGAACAGTTGTTAGGGAGAGCCAAAGCAAAAATGAAATAGCAACACAGTATTAAGAACTGAAATAGCAGGAATCCTTAAAAAAACAATAAAAAAGTACTGACTGAGGAACACCCATGTGCCCTCTTTCAAGGAAGCTGTTTTATTAGTAGGGACTGAGACCAAAATGAATCCTAAACTATTAAAAATTTCTGTATTTCTGATCTTTCCCCAAACTGTTTAATTTAAGGAAAATACAAACAAAATGCAATTTCTGAAAAAAAAGTCTGAAAAACAAAGAGTTTTGCATTTTGGGAAACCAGGAGGAGTGGCTTGCTTACAACTTTTGTAAATGTTGACATACAACCTTCAGATACAGTCTGATCAGATTGATGCCAATAGGACTGCACTTGGCCTGCCATTGTATCCATAGTAGCTGTGTCTGGCCCATTTTAGTTTTCAGTAAAATACGTATTAGCCTTCTCCAGTAGTTATCAACCTTGGATGTAATGTTGGAATGCCCTCTTCCTGCATGTGGTCTTTCTTAATATAAATGCTTTTTTTCATTTCTGTTTTATAATCTTAATTTCAGAAGAAACACCAAATAGGATTTGTCATACAGTCATTAAATTATAGTACAGTAATAATCTAAAAAAAGAAATCCTCAAATAATTAGTGAAAAAGTATCCTAAGTCAGGGCCATAAAATGCAGTTTTTGTTTGTTTTTATTCTGACCAAGAGACTGTTGGGGCAGTTTTCTGGTAGGCACTATGTATGTTTGTGTGTGCATGCAAGTGTCAAAATGGAAACTATAAAACTCTGTGGTGCTAACAATTGACTGGCTAGGTAGCAGATCTGCTGGAAAGGACCTGGTGGACAGTAGGCCAAACCAACTCAGCTGTGCATTTTGGCAGCAATGATTACGAACAACCTCCTATATATCACCACAGAATCACAGAATCGATTTGGTTGGAAGAGACCTTGGGGATCCAGCCTTTGCCCTAACACCACCATGTCAGCTAGACACTAAAAGTCACGTCCAGTCTTTTCTCAAACACCTCCAGGGATGGGGACTCCACCACCGCCCTGGGCAGCCCATTCCAATGCCTAACCACCCTGTCTGTGAAGAAAGGCCTCCTCATTTCTAGCCTGAACTTCCCCTGGCGCAGTTTCATACTGTGCCCTCTTGTCCTGTCACTAGTTGCCTGGGAGAAGAGGCCAATCCCAACTTCACTACATCCTCCCTTCAGGTCATTTATAGAGCGATCAGGTCTCCCCTCAGCCTCCCCTTCTCCAGCCTAAACAATCCCAGCTCCCTCAGCCGCTCCCCATAAGCTTTTCCCTTTAGACCCTTCACTAGCTTTGTTGCCCTTTATCAACATCAGCATCCTCAGTAGATCAAGGGAAGTGATTATTCCTTTTAATTCACCAGTTATTAGACCATACCTGGAATACTACGTCCAGTTTCTGGTCCCCCCTTCTTTTTTTCCTACACAAGCATATTTTGGCATACAAGTTGAATGAGATTTAAATAGCCTTATATTAACAAAGAGCCAAAAATGCAAGATCTAGTGATCAGGCAAGATCAATATCTAGTGGTAAAGAAAAGGGGCTATGGTAAATGAGCGTATTCAGCAAACCTTGAAGAACATTCAGTTCTGATATTGTGATATGTGAGTATAATGGACTGACAAAATGACATGCAATGTTCTTGATGATGTGCCAGTGTACCAGAAGGTCACGGACAGGCGACTTCATTTGTGAATAAAGGCAGAAGAGAGAAGTAATATGAGTGTTTGTTTTGGTCATGTATGTTGTGTACTAGTCAGCATAGGGATAGACTGTGCAGACAGTCTTTGTGTCTGTTTTGGGTTTTTTTTATGACATGTTTTTTCTCTGCTGATTTGATAACAAAAATAGTATTTCACAATATATAAATACAAATTTTCTTAGTAAATATCCTGCAGGGTGTATGACGTGGCTAAGGGTGGAGATGATATAATGTATGAAGAGCACGCAAAGTTGAGCAACAACTTCCTAAATTCGGGGATTTTGTGTCATCTACTACTAAATTACATTTCTTGTTGAAAATACAGTTAACAGTATTCTGTGATTATTAAGTCTTTTTGTAATTTTAGCTATTTGTCTCCAGCCAAAATGGTTTTTGCTATGGAAATGGCTGAACAGTCAAAATGAAATGTTTCTGGGTTTTTTTCTTCTTCTTTTTTTTTTCCACAGAAAAGTCATGTTTCTTTTTCTTTTATTCTAATACTTTAATTTCTGGGATTTGTAGTTTTACCTACTCTGTGTGACCATGTTCAATATCACACTAGTTTTACAAATTATTATTAAGTCTACTAGGAAAGTTTGTCATATATTTGCAAAGAGGTTTGGTTCCCTTTGCAAAAGTGTAAAGACAAGTAAGGACAGTGTAACACTGGACTCTTACACATGCAGCGCATCAAAAGTTTAAGTGTGTCATTGCTGGAATTACAGTGTGTTTTTTGTACTAAAGAAAGGGATTTGTGCAGGGTGACAGCTGTAAAACCAGATTCTAGTCTTCTGGTATGCAGAGGTGAGACATACAGAAAAAATCATTCAGAAAATTTAAGATGCTAGGAAAACACTTTAGGACAAGTTGTTTATAACTCAGTTGCTTTTCACTGCTTCTGAGGCAAGTAGTTATAAAGTCTGACATCAATGTACAGCTGCAGGTAGCTGAATTAATGACATCTCATAAATGAAGGGGCAGTATAGAGGTCCACAAAAATAGTATTAGAGTTTAGAAGACGAATGACATCAGCAGCTCTCTGACCACATTCTTCAAGATTATGAAAAGGCAGGTTCTCAGTTGTTTTGTGAGAGTAGTTAAGGCAGTTTAAATGTAAGCATTAATAAACGATTACTTAAATCTATTACTAATAGCCAGCTTAAAAAATGGAAATGTTTAGAGACTAAGAATTGGGTTTTTTTCTAAACAGTTTGTTTAGGTCCTTATTAAGGCTTTTTCTTTTCCAGTGTAGGTAACTAGGTAGTTAAACATGTAAGTAGGACATGGATGAATTAACTTGCAGATATTTTGGAGGAATTATTATATGAAAAGATGTACAAAATAGAAAGCAGTGACCTTACAGGACAAATAACTATAACTTGTAATGTTGTTGGGATTGTCCTTTACTCACCTTAGAAAGTAATATTAGCCTTTCCCCTTACCCCCAAAAAAACTTTTTAGGAGTTGCATAATAGATATTTTCTCCTTGAATGGCTCTGGGAAATATTTTAATGTTTCCTATGTCTTTCTTCGAGCTGCACTAATTCAATTGCTTTTCCATGTGGGGAAGGGGAGGAAGGAAGGTGTTCCTTTCGAGTAAGAAGTAACCTAAAAGGCTCATATCTTTGTAGAGTTTTGAGTCAAATGACAGCCTTATCTCTTCTAGTCTTATGTTTTGGACATGGTAAATCATGAAGTTTTAGTTTTTACCCAAATACCCAACCAAAGCACTTACCTAGAATGCAACAGGTGAGGTGGTATGTTAAACAGAAACCAAATTTTAGCCATTTGGGCATTTGAAAAATGGATTTAATTAGAGTCAGTGTCCTAAGGCAGATCTGTTAAGTGTTATGATAACATTCAAAGCATTGAGAATGCTCAGAAGGACTATGAACAACTTAACAAGCACAGACTCACATAAGGAATAAATAGTACGGACTCCGATGTTGTGGCGGTCTTTCAGGCTTATGTAGTCCATGACCTACATGCATTGGTCTGATAGACCAAGTAAAGCAGCCTACATTTCTTGCTTACACCTATGAAGTTGTGTGCTATTTCATGCTTCAGTTGGTCTAAACTCAACTTCTAAACATTTGGGTTTTGACCAATCTTTGAAACAAAGCTAGTCAACTCTAGACAGCACCCTCAAAACACAAAAACAATTAGCTGTTTCTCATTTTTACCACTTCTATAATATCTAAATTCTGTACACCAGGATAAGAATACTGAAACTGTTGTGAGTTTGACTGTGCTGTTCAGATCTTCAGTCTAGTTTTGTTGATTGGTAAAAAAATGGATAAATAACAGAATGGTGCGTATTTTGTCTAACTGGACCCTCAAATCATTCAGGTTAATCTTTGATGACTAATGAAAACTACAGCAAAATAAAATTGCTGACTTCAATAAAATATTCCCTGCTGTTTTAACAGCGAGTGCATATCTGCAGGATGCATGTAGCATTTTCTATTTGAGTTACGCACAAAACACACTCACACTGAAGAAGAAATAATCTTAAATATGGCACATTTGTGAGCAGAGGTGTGTTGCTTCCTATGAAATAAGCTAACATTGAGATAGTGGGTTTTGACATTTAGTAATAATTAATATAAGCTAACATAACAAGTTAATATAGTGAGCGCAGCAGTTCAACAACCTTCAGTACCACAGGTGACTGCTCAGGAAACTGCCATTATTGCAGAGCAGATTAACATCTCTACACAGTTTGAGTTGCAACTTTGTCATCGTTGTTTACCTGCCTGGACTCAAAGTACACAGAGGTGTACTAGTGTACACATCTAGTGGCTGGAGAAAATGCCACTAATTACTAATATTAATTGATCAGATAGGAGCACTGAAGATGAAAGATAAGAAGACATGAATGAGTCCTGTTTAGGTGAGCAATTTCTTTTTGTATCACTGCAAATCAAGAGTTGTGAGATTAAGCAAGGCATTGCAACCATACATCCATGTAAACTTGATTGGCATAGCTGAAATATTTCAGTAAAACAAAATATATACCTGAACATGAGCTGAATAAACCAGCTGTGCTGATGGAGGTTCTACAGAAACTGGAGTCTGCATGCCCACGAGTTGAGTCCAGGCACGTACTGCAGCCCCTAGACAGTGGGCTGGTGCAATTTTGTATCTGCTGCTTGAATATCCAGTATGCCAGTGTGCTGTGGCATCCTTTCCAATACAAAAAAATGAATTTTTTTTGAATGTTCAGAAAGCCAGAAAGTCTTGCCTGTCTTTTCCATATAGCCATTCCTAGTGGACAAAGAATTCTGATGGAGTGTGGGAATTGCCTCCTTTTCTCTCTTGCCCCTTCTTCCCTCCCTCAAAGACAATGGAATCCTGATTTAAAGGAAGCTAAGGGGGTGATGGGGAGATATTCTGCTTTCCATAGGTGGTAATAATATTTCCAAATCTCCAGTTTCAGTAGAAGACATGATTTCAAGCCCCTTTAGACTGACAGTGAATCTCAGGGCTTTGTAATGCCCTGCTCAATAGTTAGAGATCAAAATAGATTATGACTGAGGTGATGACTTAACTGTCGGAATGATTGTAGCACACAGCTTTTATGTAAAGAAGAAAGTTCTGGCTGATTCCCCAGCACACTTTAAACAATTTTTGCAAAGATGCCACAGAACAGAGTTTATCTTACGTATTTGAGAAAAACATTGAAAAGTCAGTTATTTTCTGATTCAGTTCATCCACCTTTTGACTCTTCACAGCAGAGGCAAATTTCCCGTTTTTAAAACATTCTAGAGATGATCAGGCTCTTAGGGAATGAGATAGAGGAATAAAGATACAGTAAGCTTGTATACAACTGTTGCTTTCTTGTGCCAAGTACTGCCCACTGCCAAATCTTGTCTTTAAACAAAAATTAGTTTTCTTTATATATATATATATATTTTAAGCTTAAAGACATTCTGTGAGTTTAAAGTTTTATAGAAAGTTCTGCTGTCATATTGGTTCTGGATTTGTATTTCCTGCAAATATGTCTGACTGAAAAAGTACCACATTATATTAGATGTAATAGGTTTATTTTTATTTGAACTATTGACAAATGAGTTATGTTGGAGAAAGAACAAGAATTTTTATGTGAGCCATTTGGATTAACTTTGCATACTGAGATAAATAAAAATAAAAAATTACAGCAACTTTTGCTAAGTAGGTAAAAATTGGTAAATTCATATCAGTGTCTAATAAAAGAACTTTACTGACAATTTAGACTAGAACTTCAAAGTTACTTTTCATTTATTGATACAGTAGGTATGGTGTCCCTTAGGGCATCATGATTTATTTTACTGTAATGGAACTCATTTTACCACTATTGCATGCAGTTAATACTGACATGTCTTCTGTGTTCCAATCAACAGCAACATTTATGTTCTTCCTCTGTAACACTTTCCAGGACCATAAGTGCAACTACAGAAAATGCAGTCTTACAGAAACCTCATTTAGATGAAAGCATAGTTAGCCTGCCTAAAGTTAAGCCAGTCTATACTCTTGTTTTGTTGTTGTTCTATGCCATGCTTTTATGTTATGCAAATACAACATAAATGTAACCTTTAAATAAGGGGTATTAATGATCCCTTGATATTTTTAGAGTATAAAATTCTCTGTGGAGAATGCAATATATAGTGTTAGTGTTTTTACTGTAAAACATCAGAACAAATTTAAGGTATAGGTGCTCCACAGCACTCTTTGTCTCAGAACTAATCTCTCATTTTGAGGTATCCTTTTTAAACACCATGAGTTTACTGTATTGGCTGCTAACTTTAGACAATTCTAATAGATAGTACTGCAGAATTAATATTCCATCTTTATAAAAATGGAAACCTGGTATTTCTTAAGTCAGTGGAAGAATTCTTAAGCCAACAAAGGAATTCATTACTTCTATTATTAAAGTAATCACACAGAGTTTGAGCAAGTAGTTATATGGTGCAGTGGATTTCATTCTAATAAAGAGTGTGTGTAAGTGCATTTAAACTTTTTGTCAATATTGTCAAATGTTTACAACTCTAAGAGGAAGAAGAAGTTGTTTTAAATATGAATTCACTGAGTGATCTGGGTGATGCAACTTTTCCTACTGCATCACACTTGGAAATTGTACAGGGTTGTAGATGAATGAGAGGTTCCTATACACAGAAGTGTATGAATGGGAAAGGTTATATATACATTTTGTTTGTTTGTGATTAGCCATTTCAATTCTTTATGCTCTTTTGTCTTTAAAAAATACTATATCACAGTCTTAGGCAATAAACAATGTGCAAGTTATGAAGTTTTATTGTCACCCAGGTCACTGGACTAAATACATATTGATTATCCATGTGTTCATCATTCAGCTAATTCATTGACCTCAGTGAAGTATGGACTTTACAAAATTAATACTGAAATTTGACAAATCTTCTCCTTCTCTTGCAAAGTATGGACTACTTATTTTCAGTTATATACTGATTGCTTCCTAATGGACACATCTGCACTGTGTCTATTGTCTTTGTGATCCATTTCAGTGATACACTACAGAATTAATTTTCCAGATCTGTTGTATTTTGAGTTTCTTGGACACATATATACTAAACTCTGCTAAACCTTCATTGTTTAACTAACAGCAATTTCTTTGACAGTTAAATTATCTTTAAAGAGAAATACAGGTGACTGTCTTTGTCACAAAGCCTATGCTCATTTAATCTGGTCTTATAAAAAATTATTCTATAGTTCTCATTTCTATTATAACTGAGAAAACACATATTAATGGAAATTTTTTTGTGTTAGTGAGGATGGATTTTGACATCAACTCATTCTGATGACAAAAGGCAATAACTATATAGACTGTTGAGACTTTGTCTTACTCCAAAGATGAAATCACAGGAGCTCTCTTAGGCTTTAGGTTATACCAGAGAATCCATAAGAATTTATGAAATTTTTATAGCCTACCAGTAAGTATGTTCCTAATCTTACAGATGGAAAAAGAGGTACAGATGGAAGAAGCAACCCAGGTTTGCACACTATTTCTCTTTTTTTCTTTGCTCTGTGTCTGATCTATACACTGCTTAACAGAATAGGAGCTGCTGTGGTAGGTGATGTCAAGCACTGACAAGTCTGAGTACAAACTGAATACTGATCTTTATAGCTTGAAACATAGTCTTTTGATGTTGTTAATTAACCAGTGATTATGGTCGTTTTCAATTAATAATTAATTACAATTAACATTGACAATTGATTTCATTATTTATCAAGCAGCATTTGCAATGCAGCCTATGCAGTCCTTCAGGTTCTGACTGAAGTTCAGTTGACCTGATACAATATCCCAGCCAACTTTGTATGTTGGCAGTTCATTCATTTCCACTTTAAGTGTAATGAGTATAACTTAACTACGGAATACAATATTGCCACCTGTATACTACTAGTATATACTGGGTTTGTACTGAAAGAATTTTGCAACCTGTTCCAAATCCTGCTCACTGCTGCTGCTGTCCTTCTCCTCCTGAGAGTTGTGCTGCTTGCACACCTTGCATTTCACTGCTGTAGCTCCTTTCTAAAGTCAGGTCATCTGCGCAGAGACTGGTAAGCAGCTCCTTCTTCGTTTACTGAGGCATGAATTCCAGTCTCCCATCCCAGTACATTCATGTGAAGGGGGTGGGAGAGGGGGCAAGTCCCTGCTGGATCCAAGTCTCTGGTCCTGTTCATTCTTCTAGCACCTAACCATGAAATTCCTAGCATGCGAAGAGTAACAAATCCCTTTGTAAACCAAATAGTTTCAATATACATCTTCACATACCGTAAGATTTTGTTGGCTTCAGTATACTGAATGTTTGTTTCAGCTTGGTGATTGAGGAAGTAAGACATATTGGATTTTATGTTCAACATTGTCATTAAATAAAATGAGAATACTTCATGTTGAATTTTCCATTTATCAATGACCTGTAAGATTTATCCAGGTAAGTCTGGTGTTTCTTTTTTTTTCTTTTTTTCTCTCCTTTTTTCTCCTCCATACTCACTAAGATCTTTATAAAATACAGATCTTTTAACTAATGTATCTACTTCCAGGAGAGTAAGCCACAAAACTCCCCAAAACAAATTTTTAAAAGGTACCATGGACTTTTCCAAGTTCTTTTTAAACCCAAGACCTGATTATCAGAAGTGCTGAGTAAAAACATTTAGAGATGCAAATGTTTTTTGCCTGTATAGGTAAGTCTTCTGGCAGTACATTTGCCAAAGGTCTTAAAAAAATATCCTGTTTTGCTAAATCTTAAATAAAACACAGAGACATTACAGATCTTCTAGACTATTTTCCTGAAGATTTTTGGGTCCATTTGTAGGATCAGAGAGATGGGTTGAGATAAGATAATCTCACAAAGAGGATTCTAGGCAAAGATTTGGGAGACAAGTTTCATATTTATTCTGATTAATGTATATTGCTGTGCCCTAGAAACCTATGTGCCTGAAATTCCTGATCTATCAGGTAGAGAGAAGCCTCATTCTCAGCAAAAGGAATGAAAATGACACGTCTGAAAGCACATAGATAGATTCTGGGGACACAACAGTTTTTTCCCCAAGACTTTTACTACCTTTTATCTTTCATTCCTTCCGTCCCTCTCTATTGTTTTTTTCTCTCTCTCTTCACTTTTAGATGGTTTTTGCAGTAGCTTTAGACAATATTCTAACAAACCTACAGCCTTCTGATGTAGAACTCCCTTCAAATAACCACTCCAATCAAATGTTTAAAACTGCATTTACTAATCGTACTGACCTGGAAGTAAGTGTAAGTAACATCATTACCAACAAAGTTAAGATTAGATCATCCATGAGGAAAGGGATATGAAAGCAAGAAAAACAGAATGCATTGGATTATTACAATATCTATTAATTTTCTAAGATCCTGCGTTGAGTATGTCTTCAGTCATAAGGAATATAGTAAAATACAAGTTTCATACAGATGTATTCTTAGAGCTGACTTTTCTAAGGTGATTAGATACTTACTAATAAAGAAGAAATCAGACTGCCAAACACAACAGTTTGGGCTTGTGATTAACGTCACAGTCAGCGGGGGGTGCTCTGTGTGCGTGCTGTTCCTTACCAATTTGTTGTGCTACAGGACTGTGACTTACATATCCTGTAGGAATTGGAAATAACCAAGGACTGGATTTATTCCAGCAGTATTTACTGCACTAGGTGTATTGTCACCAGAGGATATCTGCGTATCCAACAGCAATTCTGCTCGTCACTGTAATATAGCAGGAGTTGAGGACAGCCCTGCCTCTAAACTGGAGTTTCAGTTAGATGCATAAACTTGAATCTGGCTTCTTGGGCCAAGTGAAGCAATTTCTAATCTAGAATCCAGTTCTCTATGTTGCTGTACCTCTATTTGAGTGACAGTAGCACTACGAGCCTTTCTATAATGCTGTTGATTTAATGTGAAACAATTGACATCCAAGGCATTGTGCATTTGTGAACTATTTAATCTTCTACAACCCCTTTTTCCTCTTCACGTGCTCTTCTGTTGAGAACCGCACAGTTAAGATGTGCAATTTTAAGAGATCTTTATGAAATTAACTCTTCTGCCTAAGGATGGATCTAGCAGTGTAGGCTTGCATGGTGAGATGAACAAAGGCAGTTTCATGCCTGCTGGCTGGGTTTGGCTTCTGAATACTGACTGTGATGAGAGTGTCTGGAGTGGTAAAGGGGACATAGGTTACTTTTGGAATATGTTTTAAATGTATTTATGTGATGATGTGATGCTGCTCGTATTGCTTTTCCTACACAATTTCCTATGTCCAGGGTATGAGAACATTAGGTTTTGTTTTAGTATCTGTTATTTTAGTGTTCATGTAAATATTTGCAACAGTTTGCAAATTTCCTTTTTGAAGTTGTGCCTTGAAAAGAATGCATTGTAACAGCTTTTGGTATTAAAAGTATTACATTTTAAAAATACAGTTTTAATAATATTTCATATGAGCTTATGTGCTACATGAGCTTACATTCAAGCATGAAAAGAATGCAACAAAGGATTTATATTTGTGTCTAGGAACCCACTAGTTACCAGTATCAAATACAAATGAGAAAGATTGTTGTGATTACAGGCTGGAGCATTGCAATTCACTTTTGTGCCTGAGAATAATAATATGAGAAACTTAGTCGGGAACTGACACTTTACTAGTCCTCTACTCTGCTTTTTCTTCCAAGTAAAGTATTAATTAGCTAATACTAGTTAACTGGTTAACTAGTATTCATTAATGAGATAATACTTTCAGACTGCTGTAACCTCAGGTTGACAACTTCTAACTGCTTTGGATGGCAAAGTAGAATAGAGATGCCTTTGAAGAATGCAGTGGGACACTGAGAATGGAGCTCATCTTTGCAGAGTGGACATTCACATCTGAGTCTGTTACCTGTTGTTATACTCAGTAGAGGTAAAGTTAATATAGTCAGTGGGATCTAGGAAAAAATGCTTTGCATCATAAACTAGTTGTCCAGGAGGTGCTGGATTCACCAAACTTTAAAAACACTGTTCTTCTCCAGTCTCTATGGAAAGAACACACAGGGACTAGTTTAGCTGCAGATGTCTGCATTGCACATATCTAAAATTAGACTGATGAATTTAAGAGGCTCACTCTCCTGCCAGAGTTGCTTCATATAAGGCATCAGGGTATGACATGATATTCAAGAAGAGTACACTGAAGGAAAATCTACTGAAAGGAGAATTGGTCCGATTTTAGTCAAAAACAGGACAGTAACATTGTTCCACGTTGGAAAAATATGTCCCAATAAGTCTACACTTCCGTAAGACAATAATTATCAGTGTGACTTTGGCCAGATATTTATTTTTGTTTTCAATGTGTGCAACAGACCTCAGTAATACAGTTTTAGTGACATGTGGAAGGGTTTATAGTGCAAATGTCGGATGTTTTTTGAAAATGTCAGGCATCAAAAAGTCACATTCCTTTACTATGACATGAAAGAATTAGTGGATATACAGTATCTTTTGTATAAATTAATATGATTTTGATTTGACTTTAATTCTCAAACAGAACAGATTTTGTGGGTTAGTTTCAGTATAATCAGGCTAGGATTAGGTCTTTTCCAAACTTTTCAGATGACCAACTTAGACTAAACTGTCATGTAAAACATCAGTGATAACTTATCCTGACCAAATCCAACTCCAAAATTAGGTTAGATTTTTAAAGCTGGATTAGAATGAGAGGTGAAATTTATCTCAATAGTGAGTCAAAGACTGCTTTCTTAAACCAATCTCTAATATATAGTGCAGATTCTACAGAAGACAGAAAAGATCTTAAAATTACTAAGTAGATGATGTTAGAGTAAGAGTAAATAATTTTCTTGAAGCTAGGCACTTCATATTTAGTCTATACATGATCAAGATCCATTCTTCCAATGAGAAACATCTCATTTTAAAGCCTGTGAAGACTTTTACTGAGTGGTTTCTAATGAAAGGGACTAAATAATACTGACATGAACATACATTTCCCTAGCTCTTGTAGTATATAGGGGTGAAATAAATGAGAACAGATGCACTTATGTGTATAGCAGGACTCGTTTTATGGATAGTTATATGCAACATTTTCTTTAAAAAACATTAGGGAAGGCCTTTTCCCTTATTCCTGTATTCCTCTTAGCTCAGGTCTTGCATGTATGTTGAAAAGATGAACAAAATTCAGACCTACTTTCAAACACACATTTATATAACAATTTCTAACACCAGTCTTCTAAGCTTTCTGTAGGTTTGCTGGTCAACGAAAGTGAAACTCCTCGTGCTTAAAGAGCAGGGCATATTAGTTGAATGACATCTTGCTATCCTGCTAATGCTTTTCACAAAACACACAGAATCGCTGAAGTGTAACCAGAACTTTGTCATTTCTAAACATGCTTTTGTTCTTGCAGATCAAAAATAGTGGCTCTTTCATGAAATACCATTTATCAGTTGCCAGAATGGTGATAAAGAACTGTATGTAAGTGATGGCAATGTTTTTCCTGCAGAAGCAGAAACACCATTACTGAAAGCCGACTGGAAGAATTACTGCTTTCGGGTAACTGCAGGCACACTAAGACAGAAAAAAGCTTCCGTGTTGACTTGATTGCCACTGTTTCTATTAGGGTTACTTAGTCAGAAGAAATACTTTCTTCCTTCTGTGGCATATGTAAGATTTTAGTAAATGCATAACGGGATTTATTCCTGCCTCCCAACTTAGCAAAAAATTAACGTACACATGATAGTCTGTTTTTCCTTCTTACTGACTGGAGGCAATGCCAAGTTGAGAAGAGTTGTGGGCTAGATCAGCAGATGGAGAAGTCATGATAATTAGTTGTCTTGCTGTGCCCAAACCTGATGCAACTGGATTTTTAATTATCCTTTCAGATTTATGCAATCTATTTTTCAAAGCCTAAAGCGGAGAAGCAGGTGGACTGTGGGAGTTGTTGATATCTGTTGTCTGGCTCTTTCCAGAATTTTGCAAGTCTCAGCTTTCCTGTTGACTCAAGTTAATATTTAAACACTATGTCTCTCCCATAAGAATTAGGTTAATGTATTTTATTATTTGCCTGTGTTTTTCTGGGTAATCCTTTCCAGTTGCAGCCTAATATGTTGCACACATTGTAAAGTGAACAAGTAATTGGTTTAACTGAGTTTATGGAACGTCACGTTTTGAAAGCTGTTCCTACTTTGAACTTTATTCTTTGTGTGTAAAAGAAAAAAGCATGTTAGCAGAGTGCATTGCAGTTTGTACATAACATTTCCACATTTTATAGTGCTGTATGCTTCAATCATAAATTTTACAGCAGAAACTTTGTGCATTGTTTCATGTTAAAAGTGTGAATGTGGTTAACAAAGAGAGTTTTAGTTCACTGGAAAAACTGCAGCTGCTCTTAAGACAGTCATAATTTCATTTCCAAGGCTATGTGTTCCTTGTATGATATCATAATTACTGACTTCCAATCACAGGTGAAAAGTACATTTTGTTTGAAGAGAATCTCTGTGTAAAGCAGGAATCCTCAGATTTGTCACACCATTTCTGATGCTGTGTTACACTATTTTTAAAAAGAAGTTACTATGATATATCATGTTTGAGGTAGTGGGAGGTGTGAAGTTCCCAAGTGATACATAAAATGAACGTAAACATTGTCTGCGCTAAACATCATAATTGTACTTTTTGACTTAGAAAAGGGTAGGAGTTGCACAAGATTATGGTTTTCAATTTGTGGGCCTTCTTCTACAAGAAGAACTGAGCATGCTGGCAGTAACCTTAATGCCAGCAGGTTTAAGTTCACTCTATCAAGGTCCATACTAGAAAATTCTTAGGATCCAGCAGTTTTCAACCACTGGATTGAACGATCATTTAAGGTACTTTTCAGGACTATGAACACAAGATCTGGTACTGAGTGATCAAACAGAAGAGAGAGATCTTTCTGCCTTCTAAGAAGAGTGTTAACATTGTAATCCTATTGAACAGAAGACACTTATCGAGCACCTTTGTGCTACTTTTTTGGATCTAATTAAAGGATTTGCAAATTTTGTTTGACAGTTTTACAAGGCTCACATATGATCATCAAATAATTTATTATCTTATTTTTGTCAAGAGGGAGGAGAATGTAGAGTATGGGAATCAGTGATTTTAGAAACAAGTGTTTATTGGATTAATCTGCTTTTGTGAAGCAGTTAAGTGGACTCAGAAAGTGACCATTGCTGATAAGTTCCAGGCAAATCCATGTGTCACTTAGTCATAAGCCAGAACTAGACAAATAACTAGCTAAGCTAGTTTCCCAGTAACTTAGCGATAATGCTAAGCAGTTGGAAAGCCAAAGCCACTTTACATTCATAGATCCCTTTCAAGAAGCTGTAGCTTCTTAGTTGTGATTTTCAGCTTCATCTTAAAGTCAATTTTCTCTTCTGTAAAAGTGGTAAGATAGCACCTTCTGTTAAACAAAACTTACAAAGCTATTGCTGTGGAATTGACTAACAATTTCTCAAGAATTGTAGGGAGCAATTGGCTTTATAGGGAACATCTGTGCTAAAGATGACCCTCAGGTCAAAAATGAAAAATTAAAAAAAAAAAAAAAAAAGTAGTGTAATGTCAAAGAATTTTCAGGAATTGGAGGAGGAAATCTGGGGAAGATATGATACTTGAAGGTAGGTGTTTTGAAGTTTATGGGTAAAATTTGAAGAACGTGGATAAATGGAATTGCCTAGTAAGACTGTCTGAACACCCTAGGGCTATTTCTGCTCTGCCTTTTCTTATTCTTATCAACTCTACCATTTGAACAGTGTCTGGGGAAAATCCTTGCAGTAACAGTTTGCATTCTTTGTCTGAATGGCATATGACCTGCCAGTGAGAACCTTTTCCTACATCCTATTTTCCCTCATGTAAAAATAGATGGAGTCTGTCTTAATCTTTTATGTCACCAGTTCTTATTTGCTTAACTCCTACAAGCTGGCAGTCACTACCATTACACACATGAATGACCACTGCATGAATGCCTCCTGAATCCCTAAACATGCTATATTTCATTTGCTTGTTTCAAACACAGCTGGTTACTTAAAAGGTTGCCAGAACAAGCTATTCCAAAGCATGTGTCTTTTGTTTGGAGGAGGTGCTAAATACTGGCAAGGACACAACCACATATATCAAATATGTGCCAGATCTGTTACTTGAACTAATTTATATTCTGTGAGGTAAAACTTAATCTTCTGAAAAAATTTGCTTGAAACAATTCATGTCAGACATTACTTAAGTATTTGACAAGATTTCTTTTACAATAATACTCATGCAATAATTTAAATATATATTTCTGTAAGAGCTCCAAAATAATGTTTTATTATTTTTCCTTTAGATTTTCTAATACAGGATTGTGAGATATTATGCTAGTATTTTTTAACTTCTGCAAAGATCTGTGTTTACTCCAGGAGAGAGACATGAGAGAAATCAATGTAAGGACAAGATGTCCTCATGAAATTGTAAATTGTCTTCAGTACTGACCTAGGCAGCTTTTATTTCAAGGATACATGGAACATACTCCTTTAATGATGTGAATAGGTGTAAGTAATCCAGAATTAAATTGTTTCTAGCTTGGATTCAACAAGAATCCTTACAGCATCCTTCTGGAGAAGTTGTCCAACTGCAAGATGAGCAAGTAGATGGTACACTGGGTAAAGAACTGGCTGAAGGGCAGAGCTCGAAGGGTTGTAGTGAATGGGGCTACATTTGGCTGGCAACCGGTCACCAGCGCTGTTCCTCAGGGCTCAATTCTAAGGCCAGTTCTGTTTAATATTTCTATTAGTGATCTGGATGCAGGAGTTGAATGCACCCTTAGCAAGTTTGCTGATGACACCAAACTGGGAGGTGCTGTTCACTCTCTTGACAGACAAGAGGCCTTGCTGAGAGATCTGGATAGATTGGAGCATTGGGCAATCATCAGTGGCATGAAATTGAACAGGTTCAAGTGACAGATTCTGCACCTGGGAAGGAGTAATGCTGGGCACAAGTCAAAACTGGGAGAGGAGTGGCTGGGGGGCAGCCCTGCAGAAAGGGGTCTGGGGGTGCTGGTGGGCAGGAGGCTCAACAGGAGCCAGCAGTGAGCCCTGGCAGCCCAGAGGGCAAACCCCATCCTGGGGTGCATCAAACAAAACCAGCCAGGCAACGGAGAGGATTATCCCACTAGATTTAGGGCTGCTGTGGTTTCACCGTGAGTATTGTGTGGAGTTCTGGGCCCCATCATTTCAAAAGGCTGTTAAGGTACGTCAATGCATCCCAAGGAGGGCACCAAAGCTGGGGAAGCGGCTGGCAGGCCTGACCTCTGAGGAGCGGCTGAGGACTCGGGGTTTGTCTTGTCTGGGGAGAAGGGGGCTGGGGGGTGGACTCCCTGCTATCTGTAGCCGCCTGAGGAGGGGGCGGGG
>NW_009611418.1:22469-49707 GCF_000690535.1 Cariama cristata
GTGGGCAGGGCTCAGAGCTGTGTCCGTCAGGGCAGGTTCAGACTTGACAGGAGGAAACGTTTCTTTACCGAGAAGGTGGTCAAATCCTGGAAGAGGTTTCCTGGAGAGGTGGTCGACATCCGATGCCTGTCAGTGTTTAAGAGGTGTTTGGAAAATGCCCTTAATAACATGCTTTAACTTTTGGTCAGCCCTTAAGTGGTCAGGCAGTTGGATAAGGTGATCGTTGTAGATCCCTTCCAACTCATCCCTTCTATTCTATTCTATTCTATTCTATTCTATTCTATTCTATTCTATTCTATTCTATTCTATTCTATTCTATTCTTCTTCCTACCTCCTCCTTATCCTACCAGTACATGCTGAGGAAATCTCTGAGACATATCTTTCCAGTCCTGCACTAGAAGATGGGATTGCATAAATAATCATGTCTCACCCTAGGTATTGCCCCTGTCACATTGTGGGAAGGAGACATGTACCTTCTGATGGGGGTGAGAGCTGTGGATCATCTCAAGATCATTGAACCATCTGAACAAAGCTGCAAAAAGCAGGTGTGAAGGGTAGCTTTTGGAAGTCTTCTATGTTCATTCAGTTTTGCTGGGTTTCCACAGGATGGCGAAACTCCACATCTCTGACCCTAGCGAGGCTTGAAGATCAAGCCCTCCATCTGAAGCAGGACGTGCTCCTGACCTAAATCATTGCAAATCTTTTTGAGGTGAGAAATGCCTGTTTATTTCCCTGTGGATTTTTTTTTCCTTTGTACTCATTTTCAGAAGTGCCTGAGCTGTTTCCCTTGGAAAAACAAGCTACAACACCAAAGCCTGAGAACAACAGCATTTCCTCAGAGCAAACGTCCATCTGGCCCAACACTCAGTCTCTAAAGCTGCCAACCATCAGTGTCTAAAGGAGAGCATATGAGCAGTGCAAGTTAGCTTCTGCCAGGGTCCTGGGGGTGCTCACAGGCCCCAATGGCTGGGACCAACCTCCCCTGGGACCCCCACCCCCGTCTCCTGCCCAGGGCCCAGGGTATTGGTCTGAGCTCAGCCTGGGGCCTTCAGTCCCCGCCTGGGCCATGCTGTAGGTGTGCACGTCCCTGCCCCTGTCTGCTGGGTGGGCCTGGGTCCTGCGCTGCAGAGAGCTGCTCTCCTGGATGGACCCCTCAGACCTAGGTCATAGCTTGTCATGCAGAACTATATGCATAATAAAGCATAACCTCTTCTCTCTTCTCTTTTTTCTTCTCTTCCGCTTTCCCTCTCTCTTTCTCTTTCTCTTTCTCTTCCCTGCACTCACCATGAGTCAAATAACGATGATACAGTGAATAAATACTTTAATAATTCTAAGAAGACTGTAAGAGATAATTCTAGTCATAAAATATTTTCCTCTTCTAGTTCTAGCAGTAACAGAACAGGTAAATATCTGTATAAGGCATCATTCTACCTGCAGTGCTGACAAAGGTAGCAACTGGTAGAAGAGAAAATGTTGTCATGAGTGTGGTCTACATTGAACTTGTTCTGGTGCTAGTTCCAGGATCTGCTAGATTTCAGTAAACTACAGAAAAGCAATTAAAGGTTGACATTTTGCATAAAGTTGATCAATTCTGCCAGAAAGGATAAGGTCAAAGGACTTGAACTGTTATCCTTACTTAGTTGAACTGGAAGGGTCAGAATGATCTTCAAAAGGATGCTGGCATGCTTTTGGAAGGAAACAGCTCTCCAGAACCGACCATTAGAGCCACAATACATCTGCTTGAAGGTCATAAGCACAATGTGTATGTTGATTTGCTTGGCACAACAAAGCCTAAAACAGATATGTGAATGATGAAACAACAAAATATAAACCCATTATTGTGCAAAGCTGCATAGTCATCTTTGGCTTCAGGTAGCAACAGATTGTTTTCCTGCTTTCTTGCCTGGAAAGGAAACATATTAATTATCATAGCAGATTACTTCTCCAGACTTATTGAATTAGCTTTGCTTTTCTCAACCTTATTAATGCATGTTATCTAGAACCTAGATCTAGATTTTTTTAACTGGTCGCAGTCAGGCAAACTCTTAAAGCTGTACCCTATAAACTACATATGCAGACAATTGTCTACTGTTTCACACAGCATATAGACTGAAATTATTTCAGAAATTAAGATGTTCTGCATGCACTTGAGAAAGACAAATAATGGGAAAATACAGATTTACTTTTAATTATTGTAAATTTTTAATTCTGTTTTTTGAAAACTAAAGGACACTTCATATTTTGTCCAATACAATTATTATTCAATGCATAATTCATAAGGTCAGTGTGAACACTTTTATGTAATGAATATTCAGAGTTTTAGACCTTTTTCTTCAGGTGTCTATTAATCCACCTTCCTTTAATTATTCTGTGGAAATATCTTGCAGAATACAGTATCATTCTCAGTAAGGTACATATTTAAAATATAATCCCCAAAATCCATCCACAAAAATATTTTACCTTGGTCTGAATATTTTCTGCTATTACAAAACTGGGTGTATATTTACTCATTTGAGTATGTGTTTATATGAAGCATGTACCACGCTACGAAAAGATAGATGAGAAAGTCATATTCAAGCTCTTCACATATGTAAGTAACATTAATAAATCTAAATTATCAACAATCCTTCTTCCAGGCAGATTGCCACCATATTTGATTCTCATAACTACTAATGTTACCCTAGGTTTTCTCAAATGCATCAGTTTGCTAAATTCTAAATCCCCACAATCTGGACACCAATTTTTGAAAAATTGTATTTGTTGTATCTTACAACAATCTTGGCTACAGAAAATTACTTGTCCATATATTATGTCCATATTATAAATTCATTCTACAAGAGGTGAGGTAATATAATGTCCTTACATGGATGCGTATGAGTCAATTGGTGGAGGTTTTTAACTGGTTGTGTGAGCTGCGTCTTGCCATTATCTTATAAACAGGCTACCATATCTGCTGCTTCATTTATAATTCTACCGATTGCAGATTTGGCATGTAATGGATGCCTGTAGCACTCACAATCCTCATTGAATTAAAAATAAATGGGAGATTAGGAAATGCAGGAAGCAAGTTTATGTCCCTGGCTCCATGGATAGATTCTGCAAGTGCAGGGGAAAAAGACAGCAAAAACAACCAAACTTTGCACTCTCAAGAGTTTAATATATTACCTTTGCGAAGAGGTAGAGAACTGTCACTGGAGTACGTGGAAGATTGAAAGAAGATGAAGTTATCTATCTCAAATGTAGGGATGAGGGAGGGGATCCTAGGCAGTTATCAAGCATATATCTTTTTCACTACATATTTTGACAGCTGTCTTATTATTTGTATTTCTATATGTGCTCCTTCGAAATATATGAGACTTTCCTTATATGATAAGGAAATGTAGAAAATTCT
Source organism: Cariama cristata (assembly GCF_000690535.1). Taxonomy (NCBI): domain Eukaryota; kingdom Metazoa; phylum Chordata; class Aves; order Cariamiformes; family Cariamidae; genus Cariama; species Cariama cristata. Next base: position 25,861 of record NW_009611418.1, read on the forward strand.
CCTTCTCATTTTCAGAAGCTCTGCAGACACAATGACAGTGTGCTAGACATCACCCTCAAGTAACCAAGAGCTACATGGGGATATTGAGATATAAAATTAAATACGAATATATTGTTTTAATCACTCAATGTCCTGATTTCAGCTGAGATGGAGTTAATTTTCTTCCTAGCAGCTGGTACAGTGCTGTGATTTTGGATTTAGCATGAGAATGATGTTGATACCACACTGATGTTGTAGTTGTTGCTCAGTAGTGCTTACTCCAAGTCAAGGACTTTTCAGTTCCCCATGTTCTGCCAGTGAGGAGGTGCACAAGGAGCTGGGAGGGAGCACGGCCAGGACAGCTGACCCCAACCAGCCAAAGGGATATTCCACACCACAGAACAGCATGGCCAGTACAGAAACTGGGGGAAGATGATTGGGAGGGGCTGATCACTGCTGGGGGACAGGCTGGGCATCGGTCAGCAGGTGGTGAGCAATTGTATTGTGTATCACTTGTCTGTCTTGGGTTTTCTTTCTCTCTCTCTTTTTGTTGTATCCCTTTTCATTGCAATTATATTATTATTATTATTATATTTTATTGTGTTTCAATTATTAAACTTTTTTTTATCTCAACCCACACGTTTTACCTTTTTTCTGATTCTCCTTCCCATCCCACAGCGGGGAGGGGGAAGTGAGCGAGCGAGCTGCTGCATGGTACTCAGTTGCCTGCTGGGGTTACACCACAACAGTCAACTGAAGCTGAAACACTGTTTGGACACTGTCATTTTAATATTTCCAAATCAAATTTAAATGTATATATTTCAAAAGAAAGTTTGCATTTTTATTCTGATTAAAGAACTTCAAAGTGAAATGTTTTTCTATGAAGAAGTATTAGTTTCTTCTCTACTACATACCTTAATTGATATGCTAATTTTAGTAGATTATTCATCAATTGGTTTTCAAAGATATTTTGATAGATAACAAAGAACTTTAGGAAGAAAAGTCAAAGTTGTCTGAAAACTACTTTTGAAATTGCCTTTTCCCAGGAATTTTGCTGATGTCCAAAATAATTTTTGTATCCGAAATCTTAAAACTGTTCAGTATTTCTCAACCAAGATCTGTTTAAATATTTTTTTCACAGAGATTATTGTAGCAGATCAGAATGTGTCATTTATGAAGATACTTGCATCTTACTCTGCACTAGTCTTGCCATAGTTGAAAACTGAAGAAAATACCTCATTCTGAAACTACTATAATAGAAATCAATGACAACATTTTCTTTGATGTCAATTTAAGCAATCTCTTGAATTAAAAAAAAAAAATCATGTATTTTCTTTAGTAATGCACATCTTGAATTTTGGAGTGTTGTTGTTCCCGAAAGAACAGAAAATATTGAAAAGCCTCATGGGTAAATTCTCAAATACAAACTAAATAATGTTATCTCACTATATGAAGCATAAATTAAGAACATTCACCTGTATTGTAGTTATTTTGATTGCATACGTGAGATAGACAAAGTCATACACAAATTTCATAATTCTGCATTTCTATATCTGACATTTTAAAAGCGTAATTGTAAAATTTGTTTCAGGGAATAGAAGGTTTTTATTAAAGCTATGAAGACCATCCAAACTTTTCCAGACAAAATGTGAATGTATTTGCTGCTTTAATGGAAGAACACAGAGAATGAGCCCAATAAAACCCATATGCTTGTCTTCCCAGAGAACATTGTGTCAAAAGTAAGTTTTGAACACAAAAAGGATGGCTATTTTAATTAAAGTATTTGTGTTTTCTCTTTCTCTCTCTCTCTTTTCTGTTCACACTGTGCTTGTATTTTTTAACTCTCTAGCCCAAGAAGGCCAATGGCATCCTGGCTTGTATCAGCAATGGTGTGGCCAGCAGGACCAGGGCAGTGATCGTCCCCCTGTACTGGGCACTGGTGAGGCCGCACCTCGAGTCCTGTGACCAGTTCTGGGCCCCTCACCACAAGAAAGCCCTTGAGGTGCTGGAGCGAGTCCAGAGAAGGGCAACGAAGGTGGTGAAGGGCCTGGAGCACAAGTCTGGTGGGGAGCGGCTGAGGGAGCTGGGGGTGTTTAGTCTGGAGAAGAGGAGGCTGAGGGGAGACCTGATCGCTCTCTACAACGACCTGAAAGGAGGGTGTAGCAAGGTGGGGGTCGGCCTCTTCTCCCCAGTAATTAGCGATAGGACAAGAGGAAACAGTCTCAAGTTGGGCCAGGGGAGGTTTACATTGGATATTAGGAAAAATTTGTTCACTGAAACTGTCAAGCACTGGAGCAGGCTCCCCAGGGAGGTGGTGGAGTCACCATCCCTGGAGGTATTTAAAAGATGTGTAGGTGTGGTGCTTAGGGACATGGCTTAGTGGTAGACTTGGCAGTGTTGGGTTTCCAGTTGGACTCTATGATCTTAAGGGTCTTTTCCAACTTAAATAATTCTATGATTCTATGATTCAAAGTAAAATAAAAACAGTGGAGACGGAACTCTTCTAAACAAACACCTTAAAGAAAAAATGTAATTAAAAAATTAGAGAGATATCTTTTTCTATTCAAGCTATCTTCTCCAATATTTTTAAATACAGAAGTCAGATTATTTCATTCTTAAAACTGAAACAAAATAGAGCCTAGGATGCTCATTATCTAGCTATACACCCCGTGTTTCCTAGGTTTCTGGTCTCAGCTCAAAAGCAGACCATTAAGTCCAAAATATCTTGAATAGCTGCAGTGACTTCAGGATTTATTTTTACTTGTATTTTTTTCAAGACAAAGAATAATTCCTAACATTCCATGCACAGCACATTTGGGTTTCCAGTCTTATGTTGCATGCAGGGTAAATCATTCTTTTAGATCAGTAGGTCTTCCTCATGAGACCACAGTTAAGGCTATATATTGGTGATATGCTATCTTGAGCAGCAATACCAACATAAGAGTTTTCCTTCTATCTTATAATCTCCTGTTCTTTCTTACTCCAATTCACTTTCCTAAAATTGTCCCACAGTTGTGCATATCCAATTTTTTGAAGGGTGATGCAGACAATCAAACTGGAAATCAAAATAGAATTACAAAACTTCAGAAAGAATCCCTTGAAATTCGTAGCAAATATTTTAAATTAAATTAATTCCCATATTCAGTTCACAGTGTAATCTTGCAAACACAGGATGGGGGAATGAGTGCTCAGTATTGCTGCCAAGCAATGGTATGTGGATCTACCACCTGAGAGTTTGTTTTACTTTCTGTGTTTTAACTTGACGATGATCAGCTGAAGTTTTTCTGCAATTTTTGTCTTTGAACACAGTAATTCTGCTGCTGAGTGTCCTATTAAAGAAACAGCTTCTTTCAATTTGTTTGCATTTGGGATTTTAAAATTTAGATGTTCAAAAATAAATGTAGGTACAAGCTGAAAGAAACACAATTTTGAAATGTAAAATTAATATCATATTAAGATGCTAAAAGAAAATGGTTTTCTTAAAATGAAAACAGTTTGTTACATTCAGCTGAGGGTGATGAATTACTTCAGTTGACTTAAATTTATACCTTCAGCAATATAAAAAGAAATATTATTTTCTTCCGTTCCTCTCCTCCCCTTGGATTTTCTTCTACTTATAGTGGAAATCGTAGCAAAAGAAAAATTTAGGCAAGGACGCTGATTAAATCAGCCTTTTTGTCTTAAATATGAGGAATGAAATCTAGTGTACTGGTAGCTACAGAAAGGAGCAAAGAGGGTTGTCAGAAAAAATAATTTATAAAAGACTAGCTTCTGCACTTGGTTTGGATTGATATCAAAAAAAGAAAACCTCATGTACACAAAGGAATGAGGAAAATGAGGAAAATATAAAAGAAAACTTTCTAAAGCTTAGTCCCTTTCATTGATGGTTAATGTATTACTATAGAAGAAAAAATAATTGCTATTCCAGCTATAGATCCAAATATAAATCTTATTATCTTCAACTCCTAGACAGTTTAAATTCAAAAAGTGCTGCCTGGTCTTTCATGTAAAGCTTAGGCACATTCTAAAATCTGACCCAATTCTACTGAGCATCAGCAACCCATCCCTTTTCAGTCAACTAAGGGCTTCAAAACCAGAGTTCTTACTGCAATCAGTAGGACTTCAATGCAGGCTAAAACGCTATGCTGTTTTCCAGCCTAAGCTCCTTTTTGGGTCCTGATTATCCCACACCAATTCTGATATCATTATAATGGAAATGCCACCCTATTTCCACCAGGTGTAAATGTAGACATACTTCTCCACAAATGTTGCACCTACTTTGGTTGGCTGTTTTTTCAGGTATGTGATATCCTTCTGGGCTGTTATCCTTTATCTTTTAAAAATGTGCATTTCTCTTGCTCTCTCACCTGCTCCCCCCCTTAAAAAAATATTAAGCAAGAAAAATATATGAAAAATCTAAGATAAAGCATTGAGGTTATGTATTGTGGCATACAAAATAGAATTCAGAAAATACTTCTCTCTGTACCAGGAACTCTCAGAGAAACTTATTTGCCTCACAAGTTTCATGCTGATGCTATGTCATGTTGCTTGTGTTGATCTAGGATTCACGGGATTGCTGAAAAAATGGAAACATTAGCAATACAATATTATAAAAGATGGATTAAGGAAAAAATAGAGATGATGTAGATAATTAATGACAAAATTTATGGTAAAAAGCGGTAGTGTAGACAATGCTTCAGCACTTTGAAACTCTTAGAAAACAAGCTGCTTCATCATGCAAACAAACATAAGCAAGACCTTCCTTCACTTTAATCTGACTAAAATATTTTTATCTGAATTGACTGCAGATTGGAATGTCTACATATCTTTGAAAAATGCTAATACAACCTAGATGACTTGTGGATTTTTTTTTTCATAAATTATACATTTCAGACTTGTTTGCTTTTCTCAATCACACAGGTGCAAACTAATTATAAGCTTGCTGCAGTCCATTTGGATCTCTCAAATTTACAGGACGACATACTCTGCAAATTAAGCTTTTCTTTATGAGCTTATTAAGAAAGGAAACAAACACGACAAAAAAGGGCTCAATCCCCTTTTCATGACTAGCCTGTCATGTGGTTTTACTAATTCATGACTTGTCATGACATTTCTTACTCTGAAGTTCTCTAATTTATAACTTGTAACTGGTAACTTACAACTTGCAACTTATCACTCATGCACCTATGAGTAAAATAGTTACCTAGCTGAAGGTGAGACTGCTTATTCTTCCTTCTTCATCACGGTGCAGGCATCCCCTGTATTACACTAGGAAACACAAAAGCTTCAGCAATCCAGCTCCTGTTGGATCTACTTCAAAAGCTGTGGGTAAGCTGAAGTTTTATACCTTCCAGCTTGGAGGTTTGGTCTATATCATTTCCACAAGTTAGTGGATTGTGATAAAACTACCAGATCACCAATATGCAAAGATGACGGCTGCAGGAGACAGCAATTTTGCAGGAGACAATGGCTGCATAATGGCTCTTTAGTGCTTTCAGGCCACCTGTCCTATATATGTGGTGCTCTGGATTTGACATAGTGATACTGCTCCCAGCGTACATCAGGCCTTAGTATGAGCTGTGTTAACCAAAATCTGAGCAGGAGTTACATGAACAGTCATAAATCTAAACCAGGAAGTCCAATGTGCTTTCTGTTCCTTCTGGTCAGATGGTTTCCTACCATCTGTTTCAAACACTAATGAAGTACTTCTTCATCTAATCACCTTCATCTTCAATGTTTGTATTTGAATACGAAGAAGGTCACAGATAAGACTGTTTTTCCTTAACTATAAGTCTATAGGACTTTTTGTCTCCTTCTGGAAGCGGAATATTGAGGTTAATGACCTAGTGAGCATATCTGCCTTAGAGAAACCTGTAAAACTTTTCTCCTTGTTTCTTAGAACTAGAAAAGCTTTACATTTTCTAGGTTTTCTTCTGTAAGTAGAACAGAATTTGCCAAAATCCAACAATTAAAATGCTGTTCTTGTGTTATTTACAGCCTGGCTGGAAACAGGAAGTACCAAGAATCTGACAGGTCTTCCTGGCCTCCTGGCACTTCTATCCTAATTCAGAAAAGCTAAAAAATTCTATTAATTCTGGTAAACATGAGAAATTCTTTGCGGTAAGCTCATGCAAATCTCTTCTATCTGGACAGTCACTCAGTAGATCTCATAAATGACTTTGATTTGTATGTTTAAAAGACGAAAAAAAGCAATGAATTAAAAATTTTAAAAAGTTTTCACTTCAAAGTGATTTATGAGTTTGGCACCAAATTCCTCTTCAAGTGTTCCAAAGACCTTATTTACATAAAACAGTACTGTGTCTATGACTTCTTGTGAACCATAAAAAAATAAAAATGTGAACTATAAAAAATAACTTCTTTTTTAAAAGTTGACTGTGAAAGACAGAAAATAAATAATAAACATCTGCATATTAAAAAGTGCATTCGCTTAGCTTTTGCAAGTGCAAGGTTCAGTTTATTTTATGTAGCTTTAATTATAAACAAACACAGATCAGAGGCAACCAGCAGTGCCTGTGGGATCTTCTTAGCATGACCATTAGATGATGATTTGGTTGTTGGCAGGCGAAAAAAAAAAGCTGAGCTAAGAAACACATGGACTAAAGGAGTGTATAGTTTATTTTAATATTTGGTACTACGCAGCATAATGTAGGCAAACATACTAAAGTAAGATATGCTGTCCATTTCTTTACAGCATACCACATCTCGTTTTCTGATTATGAGCTGCGGTTTGGCAGACATAGGTAAGAAAAGGTTTTAAGTGGACTTACAGTGAGAAACATGTCCTCTGAATGTGGAGGCAAGTCAGGCATTTAGGAAATGAAAAGAGAGAATCTATTCCAGACATTGGACTCATAATGTGAAGAGAGAGAAAAAGGCACAATAAGGAAAGTACTGGAAAGAGCAAGAGGTATAAGATATTAGAGGACAGATAAAGGGGTGAATCTGTACTTGATGAGTAGGTGTAAGAGAAGGGAAAGATCCAATGAAGTGACAATATGACTGAAAATTGTACTGTCTTCGTAAACAGAGTGAAGGAATAATGAACTGGGGCATGACAGAGATAATTAGAAACCAGTGAAAGAAACAGAGGTCATTAGGTTAGAGAAACCAGCACAAAAGACAAACCAGATCCAAAGACACATTATATAATGAGGACTAGATAGTTAGCTACAAGGAGATAGAAATGGCTGGGAGGCAGAGACAGAAGGGATAGTAGAGCATAAGTGGACACAGAGAAGGGAAGAGGAGTAGTAGTAGGAAGCCAAATAAAAAACATGGCATTTCTGTTATGGTTTTATACCATCTTAAATACAGTCTTGCTTTCATCATTAATTTAAACTTCAGGTAGTTGATTTAAACTTTAGGTAGTCAGTATTTTTTGAAAAGTCTAATCCAAACTTCCTGTGCTTTTGTTCACCTTTGCTAAAATGGTGACTAGTGGTCACCTACCTTCTAAGTCCGCTGTAGATCTACAGTACCTCTAAGAGGTTTGAGCTAATTCTGCCCAACGGAAGTAACTGCAGGTTAATAAAAATTTTAGAAAGATTTGGTTTGTGTTCAGCTATAAATATTAATGTTTAATTGAAAATTACAGCCTTGTTAAATTATTTCAAATGCTATCACTCCTTGCTCCAAGTGCTGAATTCATGTTATCGTTGCTCTTCATTTGCTGACACCAAAGAAAAAGTTTGTCTCTACTGAATGTAAAAGGGATGTTTACCTAAGTGGGTCATGTAGTTTAATTCATTTGGAAGAAGCTCTGTCATCATTACCTACAGAACATCCTTGCTTGAATGTAGCTGCACATTAACCAGTCCCTGTACAAAGCAGGCAAATTGACTACCTAACTCGAGAAGGAATTGATGATGTGAGTGTTACCTAGTCGTCAGTACTCTTAGGGGCCATGAAGGATTTTTCCTGGGAGGAACAGAAATTATCAAGCCCATTGGAGGTTCTGGCCTTCCTTTTAGTAGCAGAAAGTGGAGTAGAAAAGGTGAAAGCATATGTGTTGCATCTTAAGGGCAAAATGAGTTCCAGTAGGTAAGATCTCGTAAGCTATTTTGCATCAAGGCACTATGCTCATAAATAAAAGATGCAGGCTAAAGAACATGCTTCAGCAAGAGAGATTTACACAGAGGTTGTTGGAAGCATTAGCCCTGAGAAAAGAGTTTTTTAGACTGTTTAGAAATACTTGATTTGGTGGGGTTTGGAAGTGGTCTTACGATATGCAGTGAAAGTTACATATCACTTACTGGTTTTAGATACCATTTCTAACTACATAATTAATATAGGTAACTCATTTACAGTGATGTCACTACACATGTAATATAGAATCTTTTAAACTTATTTGTAATCACAAAACCCAGGGCCATGTTAGTAGAGACAAATATATTTTCATTCTAAAACTGCCTATCTCAAATTCATCACTATCTGAGTTTTTCATTCGTTGTGTGAACACACAGCTGTAATATTCTTCCTTAGGCTATTGTTTCTGTAAGTATGGCCATTCGTTTTAGAAGTTATTATTGTGGAAGCTATTGCAAACCATCAATGCTATTATTTGGGTTCATCAGACTCCCTCCACAAAGACGGTTGATCGGATTGTTGTGGCTTTTCCTCTAAGAGGTTTGTTTGTTGGGTTTGGTTTTGTTTTCCAGAAAGCCCTCAAAGAAATTGTGGTGAAAAATGTATCATTAAATATAATGGACATTTATAAGCATTTTATTACTGCATGGACTTAATGGTAAAAAGTTGAACGGAGTTTTGAATCTTTAAAATGGAGTTGTGTTAATTATAGTAAGTAACATTATTTCATATTTGTTTCCTCATGAGGCAGATACAGTCATCATAGCTGGGCAAAAGGTTCAAAGTCCCTAGGTTTGAAATTCTTGGAATGCATAGTAGTAGGATTAAGATTAAATGAGTAATGATAAAATTAAATGAACAATGAGTGATTTTACATACATCAGAATTTCTCCTCATTGTTCAGCCTAAGGTATAATTCTTTGAGAAAATAGTTTTCTGTAAGATCTGACTAAGAATTTAGTTTAAATTTTCCCATCATATTCACAGTATTCTCCACCTTAGTTATCCCAAACTTCTTTTTAAGTATTTTGGGTTCCTTTTATATTATGTTTGATACTGCTTTAAGCTAATTTTTTTTTCTCTTCTAACTATAAAGCAGAAACAATTTGTCTTTTTCCTTATATGAAAGCTGATATAATCATAGGACTTCAGAAGGCCAGCATCATAAACGTTAGGGATCAGACGAACTTTAGGGACCAGATGGTCATTATGTCAATTTTCTTGCTCTACAACCTCATCTGACATTTTCTTTATACGATCTTTCTTGTAAGTAAAGACAGATAAAAAGATAAGGACAGATAAAGGATAGAACAAGCTTAATTCACTTCTATGCTTTATCAGACTACAATTTTATAGTTCTGTTACAGAACCTACTTCTAGACTTGAAATTATTTTTAATTTTAATGTGTTACTGTCATGCAGATTCTACTAAAGCTTCCGTAGACTTCAGTATAAGCCAGACAAACTTCCCAGCTGACACTACAGCTGAGTTTCATCTGGTTGTGTCTTTGTTGATACTTTAATCAGTCAGGAGTCATTATTGTAATTATAGCTGAGAAATATATAAACATGAGAAAGCATTTATTACATTTTGGGTTTTACCTTTTCCAGGCACTGTGCTGATAGAATACAAATGTCCCTTGCAAGACATGGAAAACAATGTGAATACTGTTTTGTAACCTTGTGTAGCTACTTAATGAGGAGCTGTTTGCGAAAAAAATGTAGTAACAAGTCTCAGTAATTCTTAAAATACTATTGTAGATTCATTGTTATTAGATGATATATAAAAGAATATAACACTTCAGAGGTAAAAAGAAACATATTTTTTTTGTTGTATTGGTTGCTATTATTCTACCTAGAATTAAGGAAATTCTGAATTAGACACAAGGAAAAGAAAATTTAACTTGGTAAGTATTTAAGAAGGCAAAGCTACCAGAATGCTTCAAGTATGTAGCTGGTAATACGAAAGTCTGCTGTCAATCTTGTACAAAAGAGCTGATATTTGTGAACTTCAGAACTTGCATATAGGAACTTTCCTTTCCTTATATTCCCACCACTCCCACAAATCACATTTGTTGAACTGTACATGACTTTTTATCCCTTTTTTCCTTTTTCCTTTCTTTTTTCTTTTTTTCCATCTTTTTTTCTTTTCCTTTCTCTTCTTTTTTTCTCTTCCTTTTTTCTTCTTCTTTTCTTCTTTTTTTTTTTGATTTTTCCTTTTTTATTTTTTAAATTTTTAAAAATATATTTTATCTTTTTTCCTATTTTTTCTATTGTTTCTCCTTTTTCTCTTTTTTCCCTTGTTTTCTTTTAGTGATGCCATCTGATTTAAGGGAGTGCTTTAGAGAGCATCCAGTAGGGAATGAGTCTGTAGACTATAAATTTTTAGTGGGTTTGGGGATCTGTTTGTTTGTTTGGTCACAGAGCAATTCAGTTATCTGTAGATGATATGAACGTTACCTATTATTTTTGTAGCTTAAATGTAAATGTTGTTTGTGTGGCAATACACACAGACAAAATTCAGTGAATTAGCTGTGGTGTTATCTTTTTGCTTTGCTGCATATTGTATTCACTGACCTGGCAAAAATACCAGAAATATTTTGTGATAGGTTTCTGTTACCTTTTTATGCACAGATAAAAGAGAATTTAGGTACATTAGTTCTGAGACCTTTTCTTTAATAATTTCTGGAGATACTTAGAGGATTAATTTTGATTTGATATATATGGAAAAAACAAGATAAACCCTTTTATTTTAGCTCAAGTTCATTCTACAGAAGTTATTACCTGTTCCACATATGTCATATGATACGTGGCCTTCTGCTTTGTCTTTGGCTAAACGTGAGGAAAAAATAATTCTGGGGACAAATAGCTGGCTTCAGCATATATACTGATGTTTTACAAAGAGAGGATGTGGGGACCAAGGACAAAATAAACGACCTTTACTTCTAGCATTGTAAGAGCACCATCTCAAAAGCATCTAATCTTCCTTTTTCTCTAAGTCACATGCCACTCCTACTAGCAAATGAAGTCTATGAACATCTAAAGACACATGTCCACATGATTGTCTTTGACAAGAGTAAATGGATCAAAAGCAAGTTGAATCAAAACAAAATATTTCTTGGATTGCCTGAAAAAAAGATCACTTAATTTTTTACTTATTTGCCATCATGCTACTTTTTGCAAAGCTCAAGACAACATTCTTGTTTTAGCTACTAAGTTTATTAGTTGGATAAAGATTTTGCTTTGTTGATACCACAAAGACTGATTAAAGACTTGTATCTCTCTCTTTGAGATACTGTTCTGTGATTCGTAGTACAAATGGATAGGTGCATGTGTATCAGCCTTTGTACGTACTTTCTGTTTTTCAATTCAGTGGACCCAATTCAGCACTTGTATCTTACATGATCAGGAAGGCCAGTGAAGAGAGCTTGCTTTCATTTCTGAATGTAGAAATGGAATAGTGGTTGTAATTCCACCTTGAATCCCAAACTGAGTGTTTGCAGTGGTGGAAAACATGCCAAAGATTGTTTAAGTACTGAAAAATTTCACTAAGCGAGGAAGTAGAGATTTTTTGTTCTTATAGTTTTTCATATTTTTGGCAATACTTTCACAATAGCTTTATGAATATGTTAGATCTGTAGTCCAACTTCTGTTCCCTTCTAATCCTAAAGTGGTACTCCTTTAAAACATTTGCTGCATGTACATTTTTGAAGCATAACAAAAAAACTTATGAAAATAAATGTTACAGACACATATGATTCTGTTTTGGGGAACTAAATTGGAGGGAAAATGAACCACTGTCTGGCAGAATTGTGTCAATTAGAACACTATTGACAGGTTTCACAAACTAAAAGGTTCTAAGTATGTTAAAAATAGTGATGAAGGACTGCATAAAATGGAATGTAGCCAAATAAGCTCCAGCCATTTCAGAGAAAGGTTTAGACCATGCAGATAAAAAACTTTGCAAGCTTCTTCAGTTTTAACACTGATATCCTGTAAAATGCACTGTAAGTTAGCATTACACTTTCTTCAGTTTCTAGCTTCACACACGTTTAACACTGTCATGCAAAGACAGCTTTTTCTATAGGGACATAACAGTTCACAGAAAATTTAATTTTAAATGAAAATAGTACATTCTCACAAAGAATATGAAAGCAAAGAGTATAGGCACAAAAGTTATGGCAGGATAAACTAGAATTTAATCACTTTAAATTATTTTGATACAAGAACGTAGCAGCAAATGTAAAAATAAACAAGATTAAACTGTATGATACATGGCCTGCTGATATCATTGCTGGAACTAGATTTATTACTGTAAAATCTTATCCATGGCAATACAGCCAATATGAAAACACTTAGTCTTGGTCTGAATCCTCTGTCACTAATAACAAAATATTTATACAGTTACCAGTCTCATTTGTGCTAAATTGAATCCTAAATATTTATTGAATTCTTTAAATAAATATCTTAATTTTAGTGATCTTTAAAAGAAAAAATAACTAGCCTTCTATTATCGAGTAAGCCACATGGCCTGTTACATTGCTACATGAGTGCTATTGAGTATCACAAAGAATACTGGCAGAATCTTGCTCCAAGAAATGGCAGGAGATATTTGCAGACCTTAGTATTTGTCTCAGGAGCTGAAAGAGAAGTGTGCAAATATTCTGCATCTGTTTACATTACTTTAATCTAACTTGAAGTTTAGGAAAGGATAACAGGCTCAGCTGGGAGTAAACAATTATTACTTCTCCAGGATTATGTGAAGTATTTGAACCTGCTGTATACAATCAACAAGCTAGCCAGTCCTGCCTTACTGTATTCAGGACACAAACTAAAGAGAAGGCCATTTACAAGAAAAAATTACATTAAAAAGTCTATATACTGAAAAACAGAATATGTAGTTCCTAAGGTGGGAAGAAAGGAATCTTCCAAAGACATAGATGAACTCTGAAGGCTGTCTCTTTTCCACGTCCTCATATATAGAATGAAGACAAGTTTTATCACTCCAATATTGTTCTGCCAATTAGCTTTCATCCTTCGGTCGCTCCTTCATAACAGTGAAGAGAGAGAACCAAATAGACAGTCCCAATAAAAAAGGACTACAAATGTTTGAACTAGAATGAAAACGGAATCATATATAAGGAAGAAGAACTGGACATTTCATTAATTTGAACAAATTAGCACACCCATATTTAAGTTTATTAACACTTCGGTTTCCCACATGGTGTTTCTTTGCTGAAATTAAGTATTGCATCCTCTACCAGCAAATGATTCTTAACAGATGAGGTTATTCATAGTAGTATGCGGTATTCTTAGTAAAATGAACAATGAGTAGTTCTTAAGAATGTGAATCACAGAACTGTATGGAGAATCAGGTTGATACAGTTTACTATTTTTAATCATTGAAGTCTTTACTCTTAAAAAAAGATCTGAACCCCAGAACCTATTTATTTGTTTATTTGTTCTTGGCTCCTTCTAATCTGAGAGAGAGTTTTGAAATTGTTTTGTATTTTCTGCTTGGATGGTAGCTGTTCGTGTTAGTCTGAAGAATCAGCGACCAAAAATAGCCTGAAAAACTTGTAAATTAAACACTTTTTATAGAACTCCTTTTTACATTCAACCTTAGGTTATTTAAGTGTTAATGTGTTTTGTTTTGTTTTGTGTTTTTTTTGTGGCAATATTCTCATTTTAGACATAACTGTTGCAAAGTATATATAAACAGAACCTTATCAGTTGGTGTGGTAACAAGCTACAGAATCCTCAGCACGGCCAAACACAGTTTGTCCTGTAATTCAAAAACCTATTTGCTACACAAATAACTGTGTGCTTCAAGATAATGACAGTGGTTATGTATTTGTGAAGAGTATAATAAATGCTCCAACACATACTCAGAGGTAAAGCACAGTTAATGTGAAATGTACTGATTATGAAAACACTTTACCAGATAATGGTGCAATACAGTTATTAGTCATTATCAAGGATACTTGGCAAACCTCTCAAATTTGCATGTGAAAATTACTTTTGATCCTATCCTTCCTTGCCAAAGTTTGGATATATTATCCTGGCTGAAACAAAGCATTTTGTGAGCAAATGAGAAAAATCCCTGAGCATCTGAAGCAATACAAAAGCTGAAAGTGCCTAATATTTTCTCCAAGCAAGGCAGCCAAACCTTTCCTACTTTATTTTTTATCTTACCTTAGGTATCATTTAATCAACAATGTGCATAAGATCCATTGATTCTCAGTGGATGCTCACCTGCATAGATAAATCAGCCAAGTTTTCCCAAACTTGATTGCTGAAATGTTTTATGTAATAAAATACAATGTTATACAAAACATTTCAAAAATCAAATTAGGGAGATATTTGACTAAGCCTAAGAAATACTTTGTTCAGAGGGTCTTCTGGAGGAAAAAAAAAAAAAAAAACCAAACAAAAAAAAACACGACAAAAACATTGATATTGAACTTGGGAAATCTGAGCAATGAGAGCTCAAGATGCAAACAAATCTTTACAACGTACTTCCAGTTTCATAGACTGTTGGGTTATGGCATATCTTACAGCATACGTTGATTTGTTCAAATCTGTCCCTCAAAATTGCACCTGTGGTGACTCCAGTGTGCAGTGGGAATCCGAAGCAAAAAGAAGTGTGAAACTATATGGAAAAAATAAGTCTGGATGGTTCTAATTTTTTCATTCTGTTCCACTAGGACCTGAAAACTGAAGTATTCTTAAAAGAATTAATATTATAGTTAAAAAAAAATAATCTTGGTTCCAGAGTGTTGGAATCACTGGCCCATAGTTTTAGCCATTGAAATAGATTACCTATGTGCCAAACTGGCAATGGCATTTTTGGCCTGCAAAATAATTCACTGTAATTGTCAGGGCTTTATGACTCTTTTTGTTTAATTAGAGTCATAAGTGAAATCTGATTTCAATTTAAGGCCTGCGAGCTAGGTCTTCAACTGGTATAAATTAGAATAGTTCCACTGACATTTGTGGAGCTGTGCCAATATATCATCATGCAACCCCAAAAAGCTGGGGCTATTGTGACATTTTGATGTTCTACACTGCAGTACAGCACAAACTTTGAGTGACCTTTAAGTATTTATTAGAACAAGTGCTTGAAATGACAGTGGCAAGCAAAGTTTGTTAGGAAAATTTGAGTCAGGGTATTATAAAAGTTTCTGACAATTTGCAGTTTTCCTCAAATTTGCATTGGAACTGAGTAAAGGAATTGCAATTTATTTAGACAGTTTGTTTTTCAACATTTTCTTCCCAAGGAAGAATAAAGTTCATTTTCCACTCATTTGCCTGGTGCTGAAATTGCTTAAATCCAAGTCACTTGAACGACTAAGAACTTTTGGTGACCGAAAAAGGCAGTTGTTTGTGAAGCACTGCAGTGAAACAATGACTGAAAAAGGCATTGTAGTGAATTAATGTTATTACCACTAGAGATCCCTGGGCCAAGATTTGATTTTTTAATGAGAATTGTAAGAGTAGTCTTTACTACTAAGTTTCACCAAAAGCAAGGAGAAAAGTCCGTGAAGAAGCACATCATAATACTTGGCTGTGTCATACAGATGTCACAGCTCTACCAGCAAAACCTGTGCCTGCCTCTTTGTTGACAGAACTTGGTGTTTGTTTATTGGCCATAGAGCAATATAACTACACTGCCATTTTACTTCTCACGGCACGTCCAGTGTGTACACTGGAGATCTCCACTGACACAGCTATAGCAGTGTGGCTATGGCAGTGGAAGTTTTGTTGCATAAACAAGGTAATAGGAGGCTTAAATCAATCCAGATATTCTCACATATACACACAGACATGTTCATGTCAACATCTGAAGGTCAATTGCATGGATCTTTTTTAAATTAAGTGTCTTTGAATGCTGATAGATTTTTAAACTTTGTATGTTTTAGTTTTGAACTGAACAACATGTTTGGTGCAGATGCTGCAATTATATCTACATTAAGATGCAAAGAAATCTGGCAATGATCCAACAAAGCTTCACTTCTGCCTGCTGTAGACTCCTGGAACGACAAAAAGCCTTTGGGATTTGGCCACAAGTGGGAAGAGAGCCATTATCTGGTCTTTCTGACATTACATTTTAAAGGCTAACAGATAAAAATCCCTTGACTTCTTTAGTTAGACTCTTGATGTCTAAATTCTTTATCCTATGATTGATTCCATTGTTGAAGACAATAGGTTCTTATAGAATTGGGACTCTTAGAAGAAAATTTAGGAATGAAAGTTAAAATTTCTATAAACTGAATGTTAATATGCTTAGCCTGGCTATGCTAAACAACTCACTGGGCATTTGTTTAAGAAA
Organism: Cariama cristata; assembly: GCF_000690535.1. Taxonomy (NCBI): domain Eukaryota; kingdom Metazoa; phylum Chordata; class Aves; order Cariamiformes; family Cariamidae; genus Cariama; species Cariama cristata. The sequence continues at coordinate 42,278 of NW_009611418.1, forward strand.
CGGGATGTACTCTTGTTAAAGACTGTTAGATGAATGGCAAGATACCTTTAGTTCTGAATATTCTTTCTTTAAGTTGTAGATAGTATTTGATGACAAAAAAAGTATTATTTTCTTTAATGTGTATCAGAATCACAGTTACTGGGGATAACATTACCTGAATTTTTTGTTCTCTTCTGCAGATTTTTTTTTAAAATATCTTATGCAAAGCTGAAAGTTCAGTTTCTTTAAAATTTCACCTACTTACTCATTACCCTCTATCATTCATTCAAATAAAAAAAAAAGCAGTGTATTTTTCAGATCTTTATTCATAATGTGAGACTGATATCTTTAGAAATCCAGTGACTGTTTTTTTTTACAGGTACACTCTAAGGTGCACACAGTTCTTGTCAGGGCACTTAAAGTGGGCTGCATGATGCAATACATGTTTTATGAAAAAAAAAAAGTCTTTCAAAAATAAAGGCATTCAACATGCCTAACTAATTTCTTGAAAGGCCTAATTTATTGGAAAGTATAGTCTTAATATATTAAGGAATGTACACATTTCATTGAGATGGTATACAGATTGAGAAAGATAAGTAAATGGATTCAGCACATTTTCTTCCAGTAAGTAAGGATTCGGTTGACACTGTAACTAGGAGATTGTTCTCAGAAACTTTGGTGTTTCTGTGTGTGCATGTACAATTACATAGATCTCCATTATATATTAAAGCTTTAATTGGAGTTCATGAATTATCTCACCCACAGATTTAAAGTATGCAAGACTAAATTTTGTAGTACTACCTTACTGACAAGAATTTGGATTTTAAAATGCCTTACAAAAAAATCCTATAATTTTTTCTACTAAGGAGGAGAAGTGGCTTGACTATGGTGTTAATTAGGACCAGAATTATGTTCAACGGGGTAACTGATAGTAAAATAAAAGGAAGCGATCTTTATCAAAGTACTACAGAGAAAGAAAATAACAATATTTGATCAGGGAATTCTCTAAAGTGTCTCAGTCACTTTTAAGTACAAAATTAATAAAAAGACTAGACCCATCATCATCATTCTTGTATTTTTGCAAAACCCATTCTAGAAAAAACCAAAAGTCTTCAAGCTGCATATAAAAAATTATTTATATAAATAAAAGCATAGATGAGCTAAGGAATGTAATACTATTAAACATACATACATTTGCACACAAACAGAGTGACTGAGAGTGTGTTTGTTTATGTGATAAGATTGTAGAAGTGTTTGGTAATTTAAGATACCTCATTTTACTATGGCTCGATAGGGCAGTATAAAAAAGCACATCACTTTTAACAGTAAGGGATCACTTAAAATACTTTTCATTCCTAGAATAATTAGTCCCTTCGAGACCACAGGACTATGAATTGATGACCAACTTAAACATTCTTCTATTCAATGCAACCCTGTGAACTTATCCTGTCTTCAGCCTGTAACTCCGTAAAATTCTTTTAACTTTGAAAAATAAGCACAGGGGATTGGTTTCCCTTGTTTCTTCTTCCTCATTTACTGCTGACAAACAACTCGATCCACTGAACTTGTTTAGCTGTTTAGTCCTTTCACTGCTTGTTAAAAGGGGTTGGCAGGTGACTGACTTCTTTAATAGAGATGGAGTCAGATCCATGTGTAACTAATCCTCAGCTCTTTTCCATCGAAGCAGTGGGCCTAATGACCAGATGAGAGCTGTTTCCAATGAAGTCTAAAAAACGCTTGGGTTGTTTAGAGTAAGGAAGGCTGTTACAAACATTTATTTGACGGAGAAGTAGACCCTTGGCAGTGCAAGATTTGGAGGCAAGACTTCCATTTTTGGGAGTGGCTGAACTCCTGTTGAAGTTTCAGGGTCCGGAAATAATACAGAAAAAGGCAAAGGGGGAAGACAGAGAAGTCCTGCAAAGTTTAGCTACCATGCGACAGAGGAAGTATGTAATTGTGGCATGACAGCCAGACCTTAATTTAAATAATCAATGTGGCCTTCTGGGAAGGTGGCAGGGGAAAAACCAGCTAGTTTATATTTCATAATGTTTTGAACCATGGACCAGACATGTTTGAGCCAGGTCAGTCTTGAATTGGTAACTTGATGTTGTCCAAGTGCTGTGCAAAGCTCTTAACTTAATCTTGAGCATAGTATAGCTCCATCAGGGTAGTCACCAAGAGAGGGCTATTTAGCCTTCCCTCTTAATGCAGTGTCATCTTGCCGTTGTATTGCCAGACTATATCTGACTCACTTTGACATAGCTTCCATTATTTTATCCATTTCTGAAGTGTGTGAATATGCCATTTCTTACATGGGCTGTCAGTTTTCTTGGGTTAGTAGAGGCAAAGATAATGAAGGATATTTGAAAACAGTAGCCCAGTTAGAAATCTTTATTTTTCACCAGTAGTATAATTTGCTAAAAATGTATGTTGTATAGCAGAGAGCAAAGCTGTACCCCTATTTATTTTTAAAACTAAAACAATAAAAGGAAAAAAACCAGTGTTCACTTAAAAAGAAAACTTTAAACAGAGAGAGGTTATGGTCATATTGACCTCTACACTCTGGATCAGGTGGGGTTCTCTGCACTGGGAGGAGACTGGAGTAAATTGTACCCTTGGAGTGGGGAAAGTGGGTGCGCTGTGCTGGGAAAATGGGAGGACAGGATGGGCATGCTGAGAGAGAGAAAAATGACAAGAATGGAAGGCAAATGGGAAACTCTTCTGTAGGGTTAAAGAAGTGCCAGGAAGCAAGACCCCAAATGAGAGGGGTCAGAGCAAGTTGCACGCTTCAGGGGACCTGTGTAGACACTGCTCAATTTGAAAGTTAGTGACAGTTGTTGCACCTAATAACTGAGACCCGAATGTCCCAGGGCACAATGGACAGGGAGCAGATTTGGATCAAATCCAGCTGAAAAATGCATTTGAAGAGTTTAAAACATTTTTGATGAAAGGAATGTGTATTTCAGAACAGCCTGGCAGCACTGGTTCTCAAACTCAAGGGGTCCTAGCTCAGCTTACCCACTGTGCAGGTCAGTTGTCGAGAAAATACTAAGTCATGCCTGGCAGCCAAGTTTCTGATGGAGCTCTGCCTGGGTTTACTGGGGGTTTTGCGGAAGTGGAATGACATCCAGGAATGATTTTGATGAATATGAGGGAAACTCCCTCTTTGTTAAAGAATTCCAATGGGTCGTGCTAGTCCATAATATGTTAAGCAGGAAATAGCTGAAATTTTGAGGCAATTGGCTGCTTGTGTTTCTGTCTCTCTGCTTGGGATTTTTAAAGGCTCATTTTTGAACTTTAAATTTGATCTGCAAAAAATCTAAATCTTAACGCTTATTCCTCAAGAAGCCACCTCCATTTTTTTGTGAATTTTGAGCTTACAACCACATTTGGGGTTGTTTTATTTAACAGCCAAAAGGAGTATGTTTGCGTAAGATAACCCATAGATTCTGTTATATTATCTTTATTTTCTTTATGTCTTGTACTTGTATGTATGTGTGTGTTTATAAATACATATGTATCATAACAACTGTTCCACACTGGACCAAAGTTATATTTAGCTTACGATCCTATTCCTGAGAGTAGCCAATGCTTAGAGACAGCACGTAGGGAACAGAGAACTTTCACAGTGATCACAGAAACAGACCCCAACCCTATATTCTGGTAGCTGACTGTTTGTTACATTGCCCTTTTTTATATGTCTTCCTCAGGTGGGATGCTGAAATATGTTCATGTTTGACAGGCAGGAAGCACTCAGGAGAGAGGTGACAAAACTGAAATGAGGTATTCAGTGATCTGCTTTCAGTGCAAACTCAGCCATTCATTGAAGAACAAAAAAATCCTTTAATTATCATTCATACTTTTTAAATCTCAGTCTAAGTTGCTGCAGATAACCTAAGGTCTAAAGATGAGCATGCAATGTTACTGAGGTTTTTTCTAATCTGCTGACCACAAACATGAACTTGTTCATAAGAAAATACATTTATCTTTTTGCTCTTCATCATCTTGCTAAATACAGACTAGGATGACATACACTATGAGAACAAACTTTTTGCCTGTACACTAAGGTCATTATTGGAACTTTTCCATTATGCTGATACTTTACGTGGCATAAACTAAAAATTCCTTTTCAAAAGGTTTATTTTTTTCCCATTGAGCAATTTCCAAAGAGCCATAAAGGAAAAATAGGGTTTAGAGAGTTTTTTTGTCTTTCAAAATTGCTATTGTCATGCTAGTATTAATGAAGTAATAATGTTGGAGTCTAACATTTATTTTTATTGGACTTGCACATCTGTGTTAAAAGATTACATTAACTTCTGATGTACGATATAATGATGATTGCCCTGGGAAATGTATTGGCACTAGGCAAGACAGGTGTGAAATAAAGCTATTTTGGGCCACTATTATAGCAGCATATGGGTAAATTATAATGAAATGTCTCCCTGGAAGCTGTTTCAAGAATAAAATTAAATAGTTCTTCACATATCCCTCTCTTGAATTATGCTTCCTTACAAGGTATGAAAAAAACCCTACCTGAATAATTGGGTTTATATTAAACCTACATATAAAATTGTTTCTTAAACAACAAAAAAGCTAAGCTCCTAGACGTAAATTTTGTTTTCTTCTTTCTTTGAAAACCAAGTAATCGATACACTGATCCTGGCAGAACAGGAGATGACAAAAGGGACTGATGGGAAAGTGCACGTAAGGACAAAAATGCAGAGCAGATCACTTAGGCTGCAAAGCTAATACCTAATTATGTGTTTAAAAACGACCACTTGCCAAAGTGAACTTAGCCTTTCATCACTTCTGTTGATCTGTTTCTGTTTTCACATTAAGTCACATAAGCCCAGTAGTTATAGTATTTCAGTGGTTTCCCTCTTGCTTCAACCTACCAGTGATATTATTCTGTTAGCAGAACAAATATAGCCAATTGTTCCTGTTATATTTCACCCCAAAAGAAAACTATTTAGAATTCTGATTATATAATCTGATGGACAGCAGAATGTATTACATATATTCTTGCTTATTTTGTTTCTAAAAGAGGTAAGAATATGATGAGGAAATCCACCACTTCCTGGCAAAGCTTTTCAGACTGCAATATCTCTTTCCATTGTCCGTATATAAATTACAAAGCTTCTCCATTCCAAATATTTTTGTCATGAAGAATTTCTGGTATTTTGAAAATATTTATTTGAACTTATGAAGAATTTCTGGCATCTTGGAGATAATTATTTGAATTTTTTGCATATTTAACAAATTATTAGTTCAGCTTGTCTGAAGACCTCTTTCATTTAAAGCTGCTATTTTTTGACCAAAACTTCTTTCCCACACAAGAATTCTAATTTGTCAATTGAAATGTTTTTCAAGAAAGGGTCATACTTGATGGAGGATATATCTTTGTTTCTTTCAATATGCTGAGAACAGCAAATAACCAGGCTGTGCCTTGAACATCTTATAAAACCTAGATCACTTTTCTAATCAGACCAAACCTTGAATTTTAGATGAGGTTCCTAAGTACCAAATTATAGACTTAATCTCACATAGGTCATATATGCAGTGTAGAATTCTGTAGTATAGAAGGTCGATCACTGTGATTTCTGATTTATCCAGTCCTGAGATCAAATCCCTGGCATAAGCACAGTAATTTTCTTCTTAAAGTGTGATATTTCTTAGACATTATTTCATCAGAGAAAACAGAAGAGGGGAGTAGATTACTGCTTCAGCAGTTTAGCACCTCTCACAAACACTGGTTTTACTGTCTGTAGATAAACTCTGACAGGCGAACTTGGATCCAATTTTGTAACCAGTGCCCTTCGATCTCAAACATTTTAACCCATAAATAAATTCTTTATGCTATTTGCCTTGTGGAACCATGCTTCCAAATGAAGGGTGAATGTCTGGTAGAACTTATGTTAATTTGCATATAATAATTTCAAAATTTTGGCAATGTTTTTCTGTACTTTTCCCCCTTTGTTTTGACCTGCTGATGACTGGCTTTTGATCTTTCAGGAGTGTAGTTTTTTCACTTTTTTTTTCCAGATAGGAGCAGTGAGGAAGAAAAAGAGAGGCTTTCTGGTTTTGAGGAAGGGTCATCTGGGAATAGAAAGTTTGATCATCACTTTCGCCAAATGTAAAGTGGAACTTTGAACAGCAGTAAATTCTGTAAGCCTATGCATCAGCATCAGAGTTGCATCATTTTACCTCTGTCCATTTTTTGAAGTTTCTAAAGAAATTAGTGAGCATCACGGCTCATGTCTGTAAGCATCTTCTTCCCCCTTATGTTGGCAGTCTTGGTGGAGTGTAGGAGCTGGGAAGTATAACTGCCATACTTGATAACCTCTACTTACATGATATTTTGTAAACTAGGAGAGTGGACAGACTGGACAAAATAAAAAATTGTTAACATTTCTGTGTGTACTCCAGTGTTTACACAGTGGCATAGCTATACCAATACAAGGACAGTAAAACAATGTGTCCTGGCCCCTCTGGAAAATTAACAGCCCTTCTTATTTGATGTAGTACATTTCTAGTTAGCTGCCATGTCAGCTTGCTGATGAGCCCTGCCTTGAAGCTTTTCTTCTAATGTCTTTTGATGGTTCAGTCCCATAACTAAACTAAGTAAGATTGTAAAGATAACTTCTCTTATGCTTTTCCTGAACTGAAAGTTCACTTTGTGTACTTTATATATGAGTTAATCAAAGAAAGCATAAATATGCTTACTCATCGGTGTTAAGCCTAGATCAAGGTGCGTAGTCAATTGTCTCAACTAGTTGAAAATGTCCTAATATGGTCTAGGAAGGCTCAAACTGACAGCCCTGGCAGACATGAACCAACAAGCACATGGGAATCTTGCCCATAGTATTGTGATCCATCAGGCCTGGAGAATCTGTTCTTATGTCAGTGCCGTATTTTCCTCCTCCTTCAAGGCACCTTTAATGTATGAACTACAGCAGTCTTCCAAAAATAACTGGGGCAGGTGACATGTTTTTCACATTACAGGACTACCCAAGTGATACAAGCAGGGCAATGTTTGCTTGCCTTTCAGGCTTTTTAGGTTCTGTAACCCGCATTGCTGCACAAACAAAGCAGGTGAACTGGCTTTGGCAGGGAGGCTTGGACTCCAGATTTCCCTTCCAACCCTGACCATTTTGTGATTCTGCAACAATCCTTCTCCCCTTGTGTTGTCACTACACTACATACATATAAGCATGTATAAAATTAGTTTGATGAACGGGTTTCTTACAGAATATCCTTCACTGAAAACTATTTTTAATAATTTTCTGCTCTGAAATTCTTTTCTTTCTCTTGCTGCAATGTTAAGTAAAAAACACTTCATCCTTCTCGTTATCCTTCAGCTTCTTTTTTTGTGTATATTTGGCAGCAGCTTGTCTATGCTCTTTCACCTATAATACCTACTCAGATTTCTGTGGGATTCACAGGGAGTGTTG
>NW_009611419.1:0-313 GCF_000690535.1 Cariama cristata
CCTCCTGAGGGCTAGAGACTGCTTGGCTGGAAGCCACAGCAGCAGAGCCAGCAGCCAGTCAAACCCAGCAGCCTTTGAAAGGAGGAGGACCACAGCCTGAAATGGAGGGATGCGTTTGGGATACCTGCGGAGGAACACATGGAGCTGCACAAGCACATGAGCAAAATTGCCTGCAGATGGGTGGACTGGGCCAGGTGTAATTTGGGTAGTGCTGGAGGCCCAAGGCTTTCCCTGGTAGTACAAGCAGCACGAGTTTTTGTGGTATCTCCTGGCTTTATTCACCCCTTAAATCCTCAGGAGTCCCTTTGGCTTT
>NW_009611419.1:388-1156 GCF_000690535.1 Cariama cristata
GCCCAGGCTGCCGTGAGTTGCTTTCCTCTTGGGCAACTGGCTTTTAAGAATAGCTTGGGGGATGGGAGCGAGGAAGAACATCCTCAGACATGACGTAGCCAAAGGGCGTTGCAGTTCCTAGCGATTACCAACTTCTCCTACAAGGAAGGAAGCGAAAAACTGAAGTAGTCATTAGCAATGACTTAATAAATTGGTACAAAGTGTACTGCTGGAAAGCACTTGTCTGTCATTTGGTATTATCAATAATTCAGATATCTTCAGACTAGTGAACAAAGCGTACTTAACAATTTACTTCCCTTGCTAATTGTGCTTTTCACCTAATTTATAAGTCACTAGTTGGCAGCAGCTCGTCCTGGTGGCATGGTAAGCTGCTACTAGATTTTTTTTTCCTCTATATGAAGTCTGGTATGTGTGGTCATTTTGCTAAATAGTGGAGGGAAAAAGGCTTTTATAGTTGAAAAGAGACAGGCAGGTTCTGGGTTTGAAGGGACATATTGCAGTATTTGGCTTTTTCTGCTTTCCTAGGAAAAAAGTTGATTCCCATTGTGAGCTTTTTTCATATTTTCCTGAAACTTGGTGATCTGCTTTTAAATGTAAGGTAATATAGTACACAAGTTTTGAATCTTTTCTGATCTCCATTCCTTTCTCCTGTCCTTTCTCATTGAGGGCATGGCAGGACATGAGAAAATAACTGAAAGTTCAAGGGTAATTATTCATACCTGACAGCATTGCTGGAGCAGGGTGGGAGCTCTCTCCCACATCGCACAG
>NW_009611420.1:0-772 GCF_000690535.1 Cariama cristata
AGAGGGAAGGTCTGATCTCCACGTGCGTGGTCCCGTAGCTTCGCGGCGCTCCAGCATTCCCAGGATTATGCCAGCGAGATGGAAGAAGTCCCCAGGGCAAAGCCTGGTGGCATTTCAGGGTTAGCCAGCTCTGCTGGCAGGCTGTGGAGGGACTTGGATCATCTGTGTTGCCTGGAGGAAGGGATAAGGAAGATTAACATTTGTCAGAGCAGCCAGGATCTCCGGCTGCAGGTCTCAGGACATGGTCTGGAGCCACAGCTGGAGTTCAGCCCCTCAATGCTCAAGCTGGGACCGTTGCTGCCGTTCAGCCATGGGGCGGTGGGGACAGTGGTGGTGAAGAACCCATGCGAGTTCCCCATCGAGTTTTACTCATTGGAATTCGATCAGCAGTACCTTGCTGAGGAGCAGGTGAGAGGGAAGGTCTGATCTCCACGTGCGTGCTGCCGTAGCCTCACGGTGCTCCAGCATTCCCAGGCTTATGCCAGGGAGATGGAAGGAGTCCCCAGGGCAAAGCCCGGTGGCATTTCAGGGTTAGCCAGCTCTGCTGGCAGGCTGTGGAGGGACTTGGATCATCTGTGTTGCTGGGAGGAAGGAATAAGGGAGAAGATAGGTTGGTTGGGGGTTCTCTTCATGTGATGAAGGTCAAGAAATGCATCCCGTATATGTTATCTCTTCCCTACGCACACAGATCCTGCGGATGCTGAAGGACTACGATTGCCACAACACCTTGTTGCTGCCTCCGTGCACCCCGGGTGAGAAGCTGCCCCCAGAG
>NW_009611421.1:0-1148 GCF_000690535.1 Cariama cristata
TCTTCTGGACGCTTACTACAGGGCCATGGCGGTATCAGTTGTGCTATGCCGCTACTTCATCTCTGTTAAAAGGCAGCTTTTGTCTGGGAGTCTCTGGAGGAGGGAGCAGGAGCACATTTGGCAATAAACTTCGTGGCGTTTCAGAGCTGCTACTGTGGGTGTTGGCTTTTTCCATGTTCTCTTCCTGCCTGTTTCAGCGAACTGTACCTCACTCCTCTGCCCAACTTGGTGAAGTGCTGTGGTAAATAACGTCTTGTGTTCAAGGTTCAGCTGCTTCCCTACTCCTAATTGTGCATATTCTCCAAGCTGTTTGTTGTATAGAAATAACAGCTCTTAGTTTGTGTTTGGAAACCTCTGACATTTGGGTAGCTTTGCTCCCAAACCAAGCACGGGTGCAGCCTCCTTTCCAGCCCTTCAGAAGTCCCGAGTTTGCCTGGCACTGCTGGTGGATGGGCCTTGCCTTGTCCTGCTACGTGCCTCCGGCAAAGTGCCTCCAGTTATTTTTTTGTTTTATTCACAGGGCTTCCAGGTGCTTGTTGAATCAGATTGGCTGGATTTGGGGCACAAGTTTGGTGATCGCTGTGGTCGCCAGGAGAAGGTGGAAGATCAGAACGAGCAGTGCCCAGTTTTGCTCGAGTGGCTGGATGCTGTTCATCAGCTTCTGAAGCAATTTCCCTGCCTCTTTGAATTTAACGAAGCTTTTTTGGTAAGAAATATGTATGCAAATGTTTCTTTATGCCTTGCCCGATGTGAGCAGAGGCAGAGGGAAGGCAATGAAATTACAGCATTGTAGCTGAAAGAAAATAAAAGTGTAATTCTTTAAAAATGGGAAAGTGTCTGAGTAGTCCTTGGGCTCTCTGCTGGCATTGCTGACATACCTTCACAGTGCGGGTCCAGCCCTGCCCTCCAGTTGTGCTGTTTTGACCTGATTCCGTATGTGTGATGCTTCCGCCAGCTTCTGTTAGCTGCTTGCAATTTCCTTCTCCTCCTCCTCCCAGCGGGTACTGCACGCTCAGAGTACCTAGCAGATTGCACAGTGATGAAGGGTTTATATTCTCTGGTTTCTTCAAATCACTTCTTTTCCAGGTCCCTTTCTAGCCCAGTGAATTCAGAAACTACCAGCAGCACTGTTTTGATTAAAAGTCTGA
>NW_009611422.1:0-20436 GCF_000690535.1 Cariama cristata
TTGGCTGGGATAGAGTTAATTTTCTGCTGCAGCAGCTGGTACAGCGTGTTTTGGATTTAATGGGAAAATAATGTGGATAACACACTGATACTTTACTTGTTGTGAAGTAGTACTTACCTTAAGTCAAGGATTGTTCAGTTTCTCGTTGCGGGAATTGCATTGTGCATCACTTGTCTTGGGTTTTTATTATTATTATTATTTTATTACTGTTGTTGTTAGTATTATATGTTACTTTAGTTATTAAACTGTTCCTACCTCAACCCACAAGTTTTAATTTTTTTTTTTTTTTTTTTCAGTTCTCCTCCCCATCCCACTGGGAGCGGGGAGCAGTGAGTGAGCGGTTGTGTGGTGCTTAGCTGTTGGCTGGGGCTAAACCATGACACCTTCGCAATATCAGAAAATGTCCTCATGGCATTTCTCGCTGGCAGCTTGATCAAAGACTACTCACCTTCCAGTGGCAGAGAAGGTCATCTCAGAAACTATGACCTCAGCCCTGCCAGGCTGTCAAATCTTTTCGACAAACTTCCAGTTCCTGAATAATTTAAGTTCATAGTTTACATGTTAAAAACTATACTAAGGTCAAAAATCACATTTAAGGGCCTTCAAGGCTTGCACAAAATCTTTCAGAATACCAGACTATGCAAAGTCCCTCTCTGTCTGGCCTAGTGAACACTCAACTGGATGTTGCACATACAACAGCTATAAACACACTCAGAAACAGTTACAGCCCCTTCTCTCAGCATAGGGAAATGGCCCCATGGACCAAGCAGAACGCCCAGAATTTCAGTGTCTTGTCTGAATCAAGTAAAGCTAAGGAATGCAGAACCAGACCTGTCACAACCCTACCACACACAACCCCAGTGCTCAGTTACTGCATGGACAGGGATGCATTGGATGCTTTTTGAAGAGAATTCAGAATCCTGAATCAGAAAAAAAGTATTCACTAACAGTATTAAGAGGCTGCTGCTGCAAACATCTCAGCTTCATTTCTCAATGGAAGATCAGTTTAGGAAAAGAACAGAATGTGGAGGCTTCAATGGTGCAACAGGGCCTACACAAAATAATAGCCAGGAGTTAGTATCATTCCATTTTCATTTAGTCCACTCAAACTCAATGAGTAATTCCTGTATCATTCCTCTCATTAAGGATGTTCAAGATTCAACATCAATATTCCTAAGTGAAACTCTGCAAGCTCACAGTATGTGCTTCTTACAGAGGGCACCTTCTAGCAAAGTCAGCCAACCAAAAACTTTCTATTTCAACATTTCCAAGGTTGGCTGCGGGCTTTTTTTGTGTGTGTAAATTTTGTATTTAAGTAGTTTTTAAATCACATGACTACACCATCAAATGTCTTAGGTAGAGGCAGTAGAAATTAAAATGCCAGTTAATTCTCTGATTATCCCTGCTATCAAAATGAGTCTTTTTGTGTGTTTATTCTTTCTTTAATCCCAATGACTATACATTTGGGTTTTTTGAATGAGATAGCAGGACTGTTGATCTAAACAAACATCCAGCATTACAACAATTGACTAATCAGGTGTTATACTGTACATCTGCTGTTTTCTGGTTTGAGCATGGGGTTCTTATTATAACTAAAGATGATTAAAGAAACAGAGGCATCACTTTCTTTCATCTCAGAAAGCACAAGCCCAACTTTCTACTTAAGCAGTAAGTATGCAATATCACCTTGGAGAGAGAGTTAGAACATTGTGACAACTACACCTTCTTAGCACAATGCAGCAGATTAATTTCTGCATCTGATCTGTCACTGTAGTAATTATTTTCCCCAAAATACAACAACACTATCCTCAGGCACAGGAATATGTTTTTTCTGATCTGTGATTCTGTAGACAAGATGGAGTGACTTATAATGGATAGTGCTATATGAAGTTTATCTAATGCGTATAAATACTATTTTAAGTGTTTATTACCAAGATAAAGTGCTTAAAGTACTATCTTTTTAAAAGGACTACAACATATGAGAAGAAACATAAAATACCATACCGTAATTTGATACAAGTATACATTAATTTGGAAAAAGATACATACAGACAGGAAGACATATTCATAAAGTCATTTATAAATAAGTCATTTATGGTTTAGCATTATGACAAGAAATTACATGTACTAATAAGCACCAGGCTTGTCTCCAAGAGTAACATCTTTCCATGAGTGAAGAGGAACATTCCATTCAACCAGCGTAATCCCAAACACAAGCAAGCAGATGAAAACTGGAAACATCTAATAGCTCCACAAGCCTCACTCACCTCTTCCCACCTCTCTATTGAAAAGAAGGGAGGAAGAGATGGATGGTTACGCACTGTCAGTAAAAAGCACCCCAAGCACGGAGAGTGCAGTGTCACAGCAGCCTGGATCACCAAGCACAGGCTGCTCTGAGGAATGGCTCAGAACAAAATGAAGTTCAGGAGTAAGACACACACTAAAGGAACAGTTTCAGGCGTTAAATAACACTTGAGACATTAGAATGACAAATAGACATAATGACTACTAACAAATCACCACTGAAAGAAGAAAAAGAAAATCACAACATATATCTGCATGCTACTTCAACACCAGGGAAACAATCTCCTAATCTAACTTTGAATAGACACAGCTTTCTATTTGTGGATTTTGCTTTGCTTTAAATAAAACATACACCAAGTGTTTCCTAACATCAAGTATCAGGCATGCGTGCAACACATATTTAATCATTAATTCTAACACTAGAATAGCTAACAATACATTAAGAGTTCATATACAATGCAAAGAGAAATAGGATAACCAATTTACCTTTTCATATTAATCAGCAAGAAGGGGAGATCATTTGTGTGGCTGCACCACTAGAATTATCCATGGTTTTTTTCTAACTGAAGAAGATAAATGTGTTAACAAAGTGGTCATGACATTTCTGATGTCACATGCTACTGCAGAGAGACCAACAAAGCATGAACTTCAACTTGTCAGATCAAGAGAAGCCAATTTTCAAGTGTTCCAGCTCAAAATTCGCACATCTTAAAAATACAATTTAAATACTTGCTGTCAACATGAACTCCCAGACCTCCTGCCCTTGTTCATATAGTGTAATCCACCATTCAGGCAATCCAGTCAACCTCCACTTGGTTACAGTGCCTGCAGGATTATTCCACATATACTGTAGACTCTGGACCAAAACATTCCTCAGTGCCCAAAACCTACCCAAAAATACACACGCTCTTTTCGAAGCAACTTATGCTCAAGTGAAGGACCTAGCAACGTTTTCAAGTTTTACCTTAACAAAATGGCATAACATTGCTAGGGGAAAAAAGCCAAAAAAATGCTGGTTTTTGCATTTGTGGAAATTCAAGGTTTAAACAGATAATTAAAGGTGCAAGACTGAAGTCTTGCTGATGCCTGCTCTTAGGGCTTTAAAAGAAGAATATTTTAATGCTGTCACTGGTATGTTAAAGAAGCCTGCCACTATCAGCATACCTTGAAACACTTCAGCTTCAGAATTATTTACTTCAAAAAAAAAAGTGCACAGAGCTGTATCTGTTTCCTCCCCAGTGACTTAATGATCAAACAAATTCCCTGTAGGCAGAAGCAATATGACAACAAGTACAATGGCTTAGAATATTTAATAGCAATCTAATGTACTGTATCATCAAAACAGACACTGAAAACTAAGAATAGCAAATCATACAATTTTCTATGGCATTCCAATTAAGCTAGACAAATATTAAAGAAGTTATTTTGCTAACATTTGTCTAGAAAAATCCAGATTATTGGATTCTAACCATGCTTTCTTGACCCTCCTCTCCCCAATATAAAAGGAAAGTAATTATGGCTTTAAAAATCTTGTCAATAGAAATTGCTTCATAGGGCCACATGGGAGTGAGTCTTTTCAGCAACCATGTTTACAGTCTTCCAGTTTAAAGCTCTTACAGTGTTTAAAAATCAGTTTCTCCTTCACTGATCCAATACCAACCTAACATCTGTATTTGCATAATCTGTCTGTACCTGATCTAAGCATGCAGTCAAGATTCTCCCATCCAGACTTGAAATCCCTGGATCTCAACTTAGATGTTACCAAGTCTGAATGAAGTTTCTGATCACAGCACCTCTAATCAGCTAGAAGCCTGAAAGGTGAACAGAAATCTACACCTGTATCTGTGAGCAGGCTGTGATGAACAATACCAGTAGAAGGCTACATGTAGTGTATTTTCTGCCTTCATCTGGAAAGCTATTCCAGAAGTCACTGGGAAGCAGGCCTGGGTTCCTGCAAGTTTATCACACACCTCTCCAACACACACGTGCAGGGAAACTGAATATTCAGTATCCTTTATCACCTCTAAAGCTATAATTATTAGTCACAGCCTGGACATGCTGGGCCATGGCCATTACTGTCAGGCGTTACGCTAATGACACGCTGTCCATAGCTCTGCTTCCTCTGTACTGGAGAGGTTCAACTACAGTGGTTCTATCTGTCAGGGTAAACACTGCAAAAATCTTAAATGAGAGAGCAGGATGCTATGCAGAGATTAATCATGTTTCCAAGCTCCAGGATTTTCACATGTGTTCATAAGCCCTCCAAAACCTGAACTTTAATTTCTAAGCAGCATTCACAACAGGTTTGTTGTAAAGACAAGAGATTAAGAAATTCCTTTTTCTTTCAGTCTTCTGAATCTAGCTACCCTGTCCACCTGGAAACATAGTGCCATCTTCAATTTTCTTGTCAATCAGTATTTCACCAAGGGGTAGACAATCTGAACCACAATGTCTTGGATAAAGTGGTCTGATTATTGAGACAAATCCACAACGCTGCAATTTGGCTCAGTCCTCTCTTAGGTAATGATAGGCTAGGAACCTGTCCCAAGGCTTTTTAACTTCAAATGTCCATTCATTTTAAGAGTTCTTGTCTATGGTGAGGCAAGAGACAACTTTGCACGTTTCACCAGAAGCAGATTAGAGAGTTTTATTCCAGGAATACCACTGTTCCATTAGCCAGCCCTACAAATGAACGCACATGAATCTCTTCCATCTGCTTAGGTGCATCACTAAGTGCTTTATGAAAAGAGGTTAGCACCAGGTGTAGAACAAATGGCAGTAGTTTCCACAAAATTTGGCCCCACTGTGCAGTTTGCACCCTTATCATTTGTTCGATAAACAGGAATGCTGAAACATGCAATCCACACAGAGCCATACAATACCCTTTGGTGTGCATACAGAGAGACAAGTGCCACCATCCTAAACCTCAGGTGATATACATACTGGGCAAGTCTTAATGTGAGGATACTGAATAAAGACAACAAAAAAAGAAAACAACTAACGTATTTGGGCAGGCAGAGGACAGACATACAAGGCAGAAAAGCAAAAGCTCAAAGTCAGTCAGTGGGCATCAATATACCTTCTCAAATGGTGACACTAAATTTGGCAAGGTAATCAAGCTGAGAACTCAGAAATTTTGTAAGCTGCCTTTTTTATCTTCTTCTTCTTTTACCGGTATTCTCTTTGCAATGCAAAAGAGAAGTTCCTGGTAAAATCTTCAGTTCAGCTGTTGGTTTGACAGATGCCCAATGTTTCAAATAACCAAAGTGTCTCCTCAACTAGAAACAACTTGAACAGATTAAATTGCACATCAAACTACTCTCCCTGTCTGGTGACAGTCCTGAGGCCACTGCACAGTTGTCCAGCCAACAATCCTTGTAAGAGAATTCTGGGAAATCCTGCAGTTAGGTCACATAAAATGGCCAGGTTTTTTCCCTCCTCCTTTTTTAACTCTTGCAGTCAAAAAACTAGTGACAAGTCAAGTAACAGAAACTCAAAATAGCAGCAGTACCAGAGTACTGGTAATCAGCAGTAGCAAAGGCTACTTCAGGAGGTTCTTGCAGGAGAATCGCACCAATACCACTATTTGGGGCCAGCATAATACCATTGACACAGTGGACTTTCAGTGCACACACTTTTTTACCATATGTCATTCTTAGTCTCAAGAACACTATGTCCTTACAGTAATAAGACCATTCCCCCATCTGGTACACTAAAAAGTCTGGATGTTGCATTTAGACACTAGTATCAACTGACCCTTCCTCAGGAGCCTTCCTCAACTGCATTAACTGAAGAAAAACAACTATCATCTGTCAGCAAATTTTTATCAGTAGTTTCCTATGGTCTCCTATGCCCTGTTTTCAATGAAAGCATAACTTGTTCGAGGAAAAAAACAGCAGCATAGATTTCAGTGTCTGTATTGTTAACAAGTACTAAAACTTGACTGACTTGCATTCAAAATCGATCATCCTCTTCTAGCACAGTGAATACAGATAATTAATGCATTCCTCCATGGTCTACACACCACAAAACCACTGCTAGACAGAAAAGAAGTGTTTTGATCCAGACTGTGAGACTAGAGAATGAACAATGTCTCCCTAGAAGTGTAATGCCACTATGAAGAGACTTGTATGCATGGCAGCTCTTTAGTAGATGACATGGCTAATACAGAGGTGTTACACTGATCCACATCCTGCAAAGTAATTACACAGTGCATAAGATAGCTCCAAAAATTAAGGGGAAAAAAACCCAAACAAACCCAAAAAACAAGCAAAACCCACAACCCTTTTCAGACTCCCATGCTTTGTTTTTTTTCAGGTACACCCACACAGAGACACAGCTTTAAACAGTTTGAAAGCAAAATGTCTACTAGCTCCAGCATTTCTTCTGCTCAAAGATCTACTTTATGGGTCTGCAAGTAAGAACTCGCTACCAGCATTGCAGATGAAGTAGCAGTGTTCCATGGAAATCATTAAATTAGGCCAATGCAAATAAGCCAACTATTCTTTCTCCTCTCTGTTTTTAAGCAGTCAGCCCACCTCTTACTTTACTTGCAAAACCTCTTCACTTGTACGTATCTTTTAAACAAAGACACCTAACTTTAGCATCCAACAGAACACACACCCCTGGAATAGAAGCCTCGTTACAAAAATTTTATTGCTTAGAAAAGACCTGACATGATGCTTCTAAAGCAATATGCATTGGTGGCTGAACTAAGGCAAGAACCACCACCCATAGAAAAGTAGCAACAACTAGTTTGGGGACAATAAACTAAAAATATAGAGGAGAAAAAAGCCATCTCTACAAAACCAATTCTGTAGAGTTTTAAACCTATACCAGGGCTGTAACACAGCTGATAAATCAACCGTGTTAGTAAGGTGCTTGAGGCTGAAGCCAGGCACACAGTACCAAAACGAAGGCGGCAAATCACAGCTCCAGGTGCATGGCCACATATAATCATGCCATGTGAACATGGAATCGAGCCATCAAACTGGACAACCCTAGGTCATCGTGCTGCACACCACCACAGATAACCCCAACATCAGTCCCGCACTGCAGGTCCCTTAGCTTACCAGTGCAATATTCTTTCAAACCTGCCCCTGCCCTTGTGCAGACAGCCCATTTTATAACCAACAGAACAATGGAAAAAGAGATAGGTTTCTTATGCCTTTCCTGAAAGAGCATCTGTTAGGGCAAAAAAAGACCCCTTCATCCAATTAATCCCAGAATTTTCAAACTTTCGTATAAAATAACAGTATGATTCCAGCCTCTGTGTAACTCAAATCCAAAACTCACACACAACTATTCATTAAAGAGACTGATTGATTGAAGACGACCAAAAGGTTTTAAAACCTTGGCAATTACAAAACCAGTCTCAGAACAGCCAAATTCTCAACTTTTACCTTATTAAAGGCTTTTTCTTGGCAATCTTTCTTCATAAAACTAAAAATACTGTAAAAAAAAAAGTTGTAATTAATGCTACATTCCCCTCCCACATACTCCTACTCTTAAGATACTTCTAACATCCACATTTGACAAATTCCACATATTTTTTACAAAAATACTTGTTGAAGTAAAAGGGTATACTACAAATACTGATTTTTAAAGACTTCTCAACTGACTCCATTTACTAACCTAATCTGATCCCCTCAGAGTAGAAAAATAAGTTATACCTCTACCTCGATGAACACACAGGTGGCAGTGAGGCTGCAATAGCAACTGGGAGAGTAGATCATGTCAGATAATCCAATTTTTTCAAGCTCTCTTTTAATTTAAGTATTCCATCTTATCTATAGACTTATTTTATCTTCTCCCTAAATGAAATCAGTCTTACTTTTTCATACAGCAAACCCACTTTGGACACGCACACAGTTCAAATGTAACTCTTTATATTATGAAATCAGTATCAATATTACTGTTTACACTTACCAGTTTTCAAATAACAGATTTTTCCTCTTATGAGAGGACAACTGACAGACAGACATACTCTGTAGCGCTATAGAGACAGCTGTTAAAGCTTCACACCTGAATCCATCTATGTTCAGCTCTACAGACCTCAGCAGTAGTGGTACCCACTTCCCTACATATATTCAGGGACTTCAGAGGGAAAAAAATTAACACATAACTTAAATGACCTTCTAAAAATGCTGTTGCATAACGAAATCATGCACAGCTCTTCTCTGAAGGAGCATCGACATGATTGCATACCTACTGCAAATAACCAAACATTTATGGACCCACTCCATATTCCAGTGGAAAAGTTGGGCTCATCTGGAAACCAGCATCAATGGCCACTTCCAACACCTCAGCAGACAAGACACTGCCTTGTTTCCACTTTACTGTTCATAAGGTATGCAGATATTACTACAAGTTTAAATTAATTTCCAGGCATTGTTACACGGCAAGACCACCAGGCACATTTAGAGAAAAAGCAAGGTTATAACCAAGAAGCCAAAAGCCCAGCATCAGTTACCAGAGGGGATGTTTGTACTGTTAAAGGCACTTAACTGTAAACCTAGCATGAGCTTATAGAGCTGCATTCCAGAAAGAAAAAAAAAATTAACGTGCGAACTGAGTAGAGTTCCAGCTGCCAACCTGGAACAGCTAAAAGTGCACGGAGTTACATCTACCTATATGTAACAAATATTTTTTCAGACAATTTCCTTTTAGAAAGTGTTTGAAATGCATTATATACATAAATTAAGGACTGTGGTGGCCTTGGCCAGTTGCCAGCCAGCCACCCAGTCACACTCTCACTCCTTCTCCTCAACAGGACAGGGGAGAAAATAAGATGGAAAAGCTCAGAGAACAAGATAAAGACAGGGAGGTCTCTTACCAATTACCATCACGAGCAAAACAGGCTCAACTTAGGGAAAATTGATTTAATTTATTGCCAATTAAAAGAGAGTTGGTGAGTGAGAAACAAAGACTAATTAAAACCACCCCTCTCCCTTTCCCCAAGCTCAACTTCACTCCTTCATTCCCAACTCCTCTACCTCTTCCCGCCCCAAGAAGTGCAGGGGGATGAGGTACAGAGGTTGGAGTCAGTCCATAACAGCTCCCCTCCCCCTCTGCCATGCCCTCCTCCTCACACTTGTCCCCTGCTCCAGTGTGGGCTCTTCCCACAGAGCACTGTCCTTCACAAACTGCGCCAGCGCAGGTCCTCTCCACACGCTGCAGTCCTTCGGGATAAACCTGCTCCAGAATGGGCTCTCATGGACTGCAGCCTCCTTCAGCAAATACCCACCTGCTCCACTGTGGTCTCCTCCACAGGCTGCAGGGTGGACATCTCTTCCAGTGTGTTCTGTCTCCTCCAGGAGAATCTCGGCTCCAGGACAGCACCTTCTCTCCCTTCTTCTCCCACCTTGCTGTTCACAAAGCTGCCTCTCACACTTTTTTCCCTCTACATTCCTCACTGCCGTCCAGCACTCTGCCCTTTCTTAAATACACTTTCCCCAAGGTGCCACCATCTTGGCTGAAGGGCTCAGCTGTGCCCTGCAGTGGGTTCACTGGAGGCGGCTGTGTCTGGCACAGGGTACCCCGGCAGCTCCTCACAGAGGACCCCCCGCAGCCCCCCGCTGCCAGCATCTGGCCACCCGCACCCACTACAACTGTACTTGCTGGTGGGAAGCAAGAACATCTGAGGAGGACTTCACTGAGAAAAGACACACTTACTGAATTGCACCAAATACGATGGATTTACACAGGTATTCATGAGCCCCTAACCTGGGATTCGAGCTTTAGAGAGCCAAAGAAGGCAGACAGCTCACCATCATGCAAGGCGAGACAGATTTTTATTGTTTATAGCTGCTCTCAGCAAACTGGGCCCGCAGCTATTGAGATTGGACTCTGCAAAACCACCCTTCAATCACTAACAGTGCAGGTCAGGGAAGCAGAGAGGCAAAACAACTCGATTTCTTTTGACAATTTCAGGCAGATTCAACAAAGCCTCAAAAACACCAGTGCTACATCTAGGTGTAACCAAGAGCCAAGTAATAAAGGCTTGACTCAGCTGTGTTATCTATGTCCAACACTGGTTTTTGCTTCGTGACATTTTATATGGGCTTACATTTCACATCTGCACATCCACATAAAAACACCTAAAGGATAATCACCACTGGGTAAGATCACTCAAGCAAGGTATGATAAGTACAATATAGCAAAACAGACAATGATAGTTTTTGTAATCAGACTTTATCAAAGCTCTCCCACTACTTTAGTGGTTCTTTGGTTGTGTAGCACTGTGCTGCAAATCCAAACACTCAAAAGCTGCGTTGAAGTGATCAGCAACTTATAGGACACCTCTTGGAGACTTCAGAAGGCCTTCCACCACAACACCTGCGAGTGCAGTCACCAGGATTATTTTAAGTGCTATGTCTGTAGGAAAAAGTCTCCAAAGTTAATTTCCCCACACTTTTATTTATATTATTTGGATCTTTAAAGAATGTGTTTGTTTATGCTTACAAAAATCTTTCAGGAAGAGAAGAGTCATAATTGTCCTAACACTAAAGGAAACGAATACAGCTATACATTTTTACATACAACTTCCGTCAATACATGCTCCATAAAACCAAAAACAAATTCAAGAAGCTGCTTCTGAAGATTTCTGGTACATAAAAATCATTAACCCACTGAAGATCAAATATCTCCTACACACATGCACTAAAACTACATGGTTCCAGTGCAGTCCTTTAAACCTTGGGACCTAGCTTTATGTTTAGAGTAAACAAGTATCTATTGTTGTGGGAAAGTGTTTTGTCCACAGGTTTATTTAAGCAGCTTAACTGGCTTTATTTGGATGCTATTTGAAAAAGTACAGATAGCATACAGTTATCAACACCAAATTGTAGGAGACATCTGTTAGCAGCACCATCAGAGACAAAAACAGGTCAAGCCATTCTACTTGTCCACACTCCCTAAAGTACAGAGAAGACTATGTATTTTTACCATGTTTATTTTTGTATGTATAACATGTTTAGGGATTAAAATCATGCGCAATGGTATTGCTTTGTCTCCTAGGAGACAAGCAAATCTGTTTAGAAGCAACTATTCCTAAACATAGGGAAGAAGTTGCCAAGGAGTAACTGCATGTACGAAGAAAGTTCCTACTCAAAAAAACTAAGGCAGACAGAAATCACAGCCTTAGACATGCAAGACATCTAGGAGGTGGATTATCAAATTCAAATCTAAACAGAAAGGATTAACACACCAACCACCTGTTAATTCTCTCGTGAAAGCACATTACTTCAACAATAATCAATGAGGACAGAGGGATTAAAGACTAACGAAAAACACCACACCAGCCAGAAATTTCAACTGAAATGATTTTATGTTTACAATATAACCAAATCTGCAACTGCAGCTCTTGCAGACACACTCAACATAAGCTTATCCAGAAAAAATAGTTCATGAATCAACAGTTGCACAAAGCTCAACATATACAAGAAAAGACTGGCCAGGCACCAACCAAGAACTTCAGGTGGCTAAACTGGGGTGATCTGGAGTCAACACTATCCATGCCCAAGCCAGCAAGGTTCCTACCGCCCTTCTGACAAGCCCTGAAGCATACCCAGCTCCTGTATAACCGGCAGTGTACCAGGTCATTGCCCCTTGGAATCGGACTAGAGCTAGTCTGAAGTCAGTTTCCCCAAAATATATACAATGTGAACACCATCCTCAACACCGTTTCACCCCGCAGATCCACACCCCTTGCATTGTGCTACTTGCTTATGTAGACTGGGCTCTTTCATTCATTTTGCAGGAACAAGATTTCTGTGAAAAGTTTTTCTTCATATCAGGCTCATCACCAGACAACTGTAGGATCCTTTTTACAAAAGTTGCACACAAGAAGTTTTAATGTCAAAATAACTTTTCTGCAACACAATCTACTAAAGCTCCCAAATGGAAAGAATTAAAGGAAAGGCATTAATGTAATTATGCATACATCACTAGCATTAAACTAATTTGTTTATAAGAACCAAAGGGGGTTTTGTTTGTTTTAAAGAAATTCAAAAAGCATACAAGATTTCAGTAACTGCAACTAGCTATAGTCAAGACACTAGCACACAGTTACTTTGAAAAATGTTCCCAACTTGTCCTGGATGAGAGCCCAGGTCCTCAGAGATGTTTAGCTTGCTAATTCCAATTCTGCCTTTGTTTTCCAGTGACAGATCTATGACTTAACATATCTACATTTGTCATCTGCAGTTTCTGCAATTTACTTTTTTCTTAATTTAATTACCATGCCAAAAAACACTATTTATGAGCGTCATACTGGGAAAGCAGACCTGGAATGAAAGTGCTTTAGCTCCTACAGCTATAAAACCTGTCTCTACCTGCTTCTAAGTCATTAGGGTGCACATAGCTATGAGGCTGTTCCTGTGTTGTGCACAAGGTACGATGCCACCGTTCCTGGCACAGCTGCTCTCTTAGGTAGCATGCAGGTGAGGTAACGCAGGGCTGTAACAGCAGGGCTTGCACCTCCCAGCTGTTTGAGTGGTTGCCAACATACCAAAGTTCAGAGGTACTTCTCTTCCTCACCCTTGAACAAGCTTACACCTAAAGTGCCTGATGGTGTGGCTTTAAGTCTTTACATATTTTTAACATACTTTTTCCTTCATTTTGTGTCTAATGGCCCTGTTAACACAAGGCTAATGGCAACATACTTGGAAGCATAAAGGTTATTGAACACTATGGGCAAGGTTTTCCCCTAGTGCACACCATTATACCTGAAACGAACCTCTCTCCTCCTCCTCCTTTCATATCCTTACCCTACTTTTAACTCTCCTACTTTAACTGTAGGATCATCACTGTCTGAATGTAACCCCTAAAGTTTCAGTTGCTTCAATTTTCAGCCATTAGTTACTACCTCTGATGAGAATCTAAAATGAAGCATGTTGAGTATGGATGGAAGCAAACTAGGGGAGACCACAAAAACAGGCCCCAGGAGGGAAGATAATACTCAGCATAGAGTGATAGCATTGTAAACCACTACTGATATTCTTTAACTCATGTCTTCTTTCTGAGAAGACCAAATGCCATGCAACTAACTTAACATATACTCAGTGTGAGCGTATACACACTCTGCAACCAGAATTCAGTGCAACCCTGAGCCCACACTATAATTCCAATACATGGCCTGTGGTTTGGCAAACTGAAGAACTCAAGGAAACTCAAGAAAGTCAATGACTGTCACCGCTCTGCAATGACCAATAAGTGATATTCCCAAGGTGATCTCTTTGCTGTTTCAGCTAAGCAGTCTGTAATTAAGACCCACATTTTCTAAAAGTACGTACATCCAATTCAATATGCAGTACTCTGCTTGCTGCAGAGCTGCTTCAAGGAAAGCAATCACATCTCTAACTTTGGAACATGTCCTCCAGTGGTCTAATGTGTTAACAACACTAGTGTTTGAACAAATGGGAAGGAACCACTGATAACAGGTTAAAACACATCCAGAAGGTTTACATTAGCCCTTCTACTTATCAAAATTATAACAAACCAATTGAGCGAAAAAATTTCCCTGTGACTTTTCGTAAACAATCTAGACTGTTAGCTAGCTTAGAACAAAATATATCAGGCACAATTTGTCCTGCCCTTCCCCGTCATGTACCACGCACAAAACCTGAAACACAGCATGAAAGACATCTGAGACATTTTTGTTATACGGCCTGAATAACAGCTTTGCAATGAAAGCATCCACTGAGCCATAGCTACAGCATTAATACATTCTAGTAAAAGTTTCCTGAGATAACAATGAAAATCAAATTAGCAGTTTAGTGCAGTACGTCTGCACCATTCACTCACAGTTCTCTTCCTCAGGATTGTAAGGTTATTAAAAACAATAGGATCATTATTAATCCAGGTGCAATTATTTATACAGTCCCACTAGCTTGGCAGTATGGCCTCATAAAGGAGGTTTGTCACTCAGTATAAGCACTACCCTCTAGGAATTAAAAATAAATACATAAAAATTAAAAGGCTCTATTAAGATATACACAATTGTTCCAATAAAACACTGCAAAATGCATCTAATACACAAGTTTCTCTGCCAGGGAACAGGGAATTCATCTTTCTTGGCTATAGAAGTTGCCATCCTATAACTAATTATTTTCATCCACACTTCATTTTGGAGAGGTTTTTGTGCCTTGCATATGGCTTCTTTCTTTTTTTGCTTCTCCTGAAAGTCACTTCCAGAACTGTTTGACCAGAAAAGCAAAAAAAATTTCTCTTCTTCTAGTTCAAGACTGTAGGTGATATCAGTTAAGAAAGAAAAAAAGTGTTGCATTCATCCCTGGTTCCCACTTGAAATGTAGAGGCACTCAGTAAAGAAACCTGTGGCAAGGGCTATGAGGCTTTTACACAGCAGAACACTTGAGCTTTAACTGTTGACATACTTGTTAATTCACCTCTGAACATCACAAATCCATGAGCTTGATTACATTTGCACAGGAGGGCAAGGCATTCATCCCACTTCTCCCTGACTGGAGAAGCACAGTCTTTCAGCTGGGAAGCTTGATGAGAGCATCCTTTTCAGCTAGGAAAGGGTAAGTAAACTTTACTTGGCTCAGTAAACCAAAAGCTAAGACAGGTTCCTGGCTTGATTTCAAAGCGGAGTTTGTTTGCCACCACTCCCCCACATTTTTCACCTTTTCAGCTACATTATCCTCAAGTACCTGTACCTTTTTTCCTTCACCTCTATCACTGCACAAAGAGGTACCAGCATTCCATGATTCTAAGTACAAGTCTCCCATCAGTCATACATCTTAAAACCCAATACCACCCAACTATCAAAAGAATTTTAAACTCCACAGCTGCAAGAGAAGACTTGAAAAAAAATGTACAAATCTGAAGGCTGAAGCAACGAATGATAAATCTGGGAGGGTTGGACTGCAGAGTATTTGAACCTCACATCACTGTCTTTAAAGGGGCTTAGCAACAGCATGTACAGTACTGCTTGTGATACCATAAGACTGAGAAGATCCCAACACAAGCTAGAATGCCACTGTGCTTGGTATCATCCAAAACTAAAAAAAAAAAATTCAAAAACAAAACAAAACAAAAATCCAAAAGTATTTGTTCTTCATCCTTTCCTCTTTCACTAAGCAAGCTATTAAAAAGATTGATAGTTCTCTCGAGTTAGAGCTTGAACAGGTCATTTCCCAACTTAGCAGCAGAACAGGCAGAGTCTGCCTCACTGAAGTTCTTAACCATAGGCATCTGCTTCACCATATTGGGCATAAGAGAAAACCCTCAGCCTAGTGTCAGAGCAATTCTGCCTAAGGAAGCTTTGATAGAAAACTTCAAGGACTTTGTTCACACTACCAGTCTTCTCCGACTCATGACGACCCTTTCATAAATCCCCAAATTCTGCATTTCAGATTTTTGCCTCTAAAATAAGGGTAAATAACTTCTTCTCATGTCTTGTACAGAAGAGCATTGCTGGTTAACATTTGCCACCTCCAGGTAACCCAAACAGCAAGATCAGAAACTAAATAATTAATATGTGTTAATGCTTCAGGATGGCAATCTTTGACATTGCAGCTGTGCTCTGGGGCTAGGGGCAGAGAGTGCATAATATGCAACAAAACCAAGAGGAAAGTTACCCCATTACATGGATTGTTGTAGTAAAAGGCTATCCAGCTGCTCAGCTTGCTAGCTCGAGAATCTTCTCATTTGCACTGCACTTGACCATGCTCTCATTTTATGCCTGAAGACCTAGGACTCTTTTATCCCTTTGTGTAAACTCGACTGTTACTGCTGTTACTGCTAGCAGAGCAGCCTCATCATACAGGGCTTCCTCAACAGTACAAGAGTAGTACCACATTGTTATGTTTACTGACATTCAGTTCAAAGCAGCTTACATCTAGCCAAAATGCTGTCAAAGGCAGCAGACTACACTGGACTTAGGCTGTCCTCCTTCCACAGAGCTGCAGCTCTTCAGAAAAGATGTTTCTCTACATTTGATTTCACAGTTGAACATACAGATACTAAGGAATCCTGAAGATTAGCCTCAGGACTATGTCCTCCTGCCTGTAAAATTTAAAGGGTGCAAAAGGCCCACTCAGCCATTTTTGCAAATGCATTCAAATTTTGGTTTGAAGACTGTAATTATGAGGTCCTCACCCACCTCCTTCCAGGAGGATGTTAAGTATCTAAATAGCTCTGGCACATGAAAACAGATATGCAACTCAATGTATGAATCTGCTTCTTCAGGTCTCACTTATTCCAAGTGAAAAGGGAGATGCTGTAGTTAAAGGCTTATTTACACCCACCAAATTCTTGAAAGGAAGCTCCAGAGAGCTGCAAACATTACTTTTGTACAGATAATCTAAAAGCTCAGGCAACAGCACACAGCTGTATCAGATAAAGCTCTCAACCATGTGTGTCTCCTTGTCCCAGTGTATTTCTGAGATAATAAGAGTGCGTATCAGCATGCACCTTAAAGGCCTATCCTGCACGCAGAAAGTTTAAAGTAGGAGAAACACATACTTTTTTTTTTATACTAAAAGCAAACCAATAAAGAGTTTTATATGCCTGTTGAGACAGCCTACACACTTAAAGTGTAAAGTATTTAACTTTAGATATATTTGCGGTAAGTTACCTATAAAAAGCAAAAGCAGTGATGTTTCTCTGGCCCATGTGACACAAGAACAGTTTTGTGGCTCCTCTAACCTAGATGAGTATTTAATCACACTGCAACATTTTAACCCTGAGAAGTATATATTTTATGACTGCATTACTATTCCTTAGTATGATCTAAGGATCACACTCTAGCAATTAGGGAATTCATCTTTAGGTAACTGTAACATTCAGGGTGTGCTACAACAGGGCATGATCCATCACTGTCAGAGACAAGAAAGTCTGAAACAAAAGAAAAATCTATGGTATCTCTGACACGGTGTAAGCATGTCCCACGGTTAGTACTCCAGCAAGACAAGCAGAAGGGAAAGAAAAAAGTAACAAAAACATTACTACTAGTTAGGTCACAGTGACATTTTGACAGAAGTACCACCATCTCCATTATACATGGATGCACATCTAAACATTGCCATCACTTCACCCTCTTTGCTTACTTTATCCCAGAGCATTTTCATTCCCACCCCTCCCCCAAATTACATTACAGTTTTGTTGAGATGAAGATCTGGCAGACAATCTGCAATGGTGGAAGTACTGTAGCTCTCTAGTGGACATATGCTTAAGGACAAATGTGTGAAAGAGCAGCTCTTGGAGTAATACTTTCTTTACCACCTCTTCACCTTGCTGTGAGTACTTTCATGACAGAATCTTAGCTTCCCAGTAATTATTTCTCACCATACAGTCCTCCCGAAGCCACAACAGATTGAAACATAAACAGCAAGACGACAAATTCAGGTGAAGAGCTAGCAGCAACAGAAAGAGTTTCTGTACTTCTCACTCTGTGCAGTGTTTTTTAACACATGATACACATCAACTAGAGAAGAAGAAAAAATGTAGCATAATCACCTTCAAAGGTCAGCGGACATTCTTCATGAGAAATCCTGTCTTTTCACGTTGCTCATCATCTTTTCAACACTTCAACAAGGATCAACTCTTATCACCTCTGATAGCCATTTCAGTGCCAAACATTTAATTTACAGAGCAAGCACTGAAATTATTCGAGAACAAAATACCATATTTTCCCTCCTTTTTTTTGGTGGGTGGTTTTGTTTGAGCGGTTTTTTAAGCATCTAAAATAATGTAGAGGATTCACTGTGGTAATTCAGAGGACATTGTCACGTTCAGAAGCTTTTGGATCCATTTCAGACCAAGACAGCTGTGCTATATGACAAAGTATTATTCTCTCTGAAAGACTAATGATCCTCCCTGGCTTGCCACTCTGCTCTGGTAAGCAATACGTATTCCCAGTTCCTGTGACAAGGTTTGTAGAAAGGTAATGTCTTTCAGTAGGTCAGCTGATAGAGATAGAAAAGACAGACAACTCCAAGACACACAATTTAACTTTCAGATTCTTGAGATTACTGATGTAGGCAAGAAATTCACTGCTTGCCTTCAGCCTCTTTTTAAGAAACAAGATTAACCCAAGTGAGCTCTCACCTGCCCTGTAAAACACTGACTAAGATTTGGAAGCTACCATCCAAAAAAGTATATCCCATGCTGGATGGAAAGACTGTAAAACATTTGGCACCATTTGCCTCAATAAACCTCATAAAATATGCTTCCTGTTCACAGTCACTTTTTTTTTGCCAAAAGGAAGACTAATGTAGAGAAAGTAGAAATGCAACAGAAAGGAAAATGGGAAAATCCTGGGGGTTTTTTGCATTTATCTGTTTCCCCATAATGCTCATCTGGTACTGACTACCCACAGACTGTAAAAGCAGCCAGGTTACAACACGAAACATGCTGCTGCCCAGCCTCAACTCCTCCCTTGACAATCTGAAAAATATTCTTTCCAACAAGAACAGTTTGAAAGAGAATACAGAATAATCCCTAAAAAACTAAACAACCATGCTGCATTAGCAAAGCAGTGAGCCACCCTGTACATAGTGTCTGCCTTGAATGCCCTTCACCATGCAACCCCATCCTGCCTGCTTCTGTCAGCACTTAGCCACTCACCTCACAACAGCATAGGCAAATAATCTGCCTGAATTCATTTGAGTTTCAGGTGTTTGCTGTCCACAGCACTTCAATGCACTGATGCTCCAGAAACAAAGCACTTCCCACATGAAGTTAAAGCCATGTTTAATTCTCACATGTCTAAGATTTCAGAGTAAGATATCAAAAACATTTCAGTAACTGATGGCCATAATCTTGCTTACTTGAAATGACAGACTGCTTTTCTTTGGTTATTTTGTAACTATTTTTTTTTAAGGTGAAGTTTTTGGAACAGTAGGATGAAGTAATGATAATAGGACCAAAAAAAAAAAAAAACCAAAGGAGTGATGTACCTTCTCTTCCCACTCCTCCCTTCCCCATTTTCCTCCAGGAATTAACCCTTTCAAGTGTGATACTGAGAAAACAAGTTATCAAGCTTTCAGTTCTACTATTTGATTTCTGGACATAAAAGAAGCAGCCCTACTCTAAGTGACAGCATTAAGTTTCCTTCACTGAGCTGCAGAGACAAATCATTCTTTTTGGTAGAGTAGAAATGTTCACATAGTTTTTCAGAAAAAGACATAAAACTATTAAGGGACCTAAAAAAAGGACCTATTAAAAAAAAGGCAATGACAAGCCTTTGAAAATGAGAGACTGCTCATGCAGTAGCCCTTGGGCCAGTGCAGGCAGGACAAGATGTTAAAAACATGCTGTATATCACAGCTGGAGAGAATGGCCCTACCTGGAGTCTCCAGTAGAAAGCATACAGGGAGACCCAAGACTAATCCCTAGGGTTTTGGAGTCTGGGATATTGAGGACCTGAGGCTTGCTATACTCCAACTGAAAAGGAGATATTAGCAGCATATGAAGGAGTTTGAGCTGCCTTGGAAGTGGTCAGTACTGAAACACAAGCCCTATTAGCACCCCAACAGCCAGTGTTGGGCTAGATGTTCAACGGGAAGGTCCCTTGTACACATCACACAATTGATGCTACATGGAGTAAGCGGTCACTGATCACACAACAGATCCAAATAGAAAACCCCAGGATTTCTAGAAGCCATCATAGACTCACCAGAAGGCAAAGATTTTGGAGTATCGCCAGAGGAGCAGGTGACGTGTGTGGAAGAGGCCCCACTGTATAATAAACTACCAGAAAATGAGAGGCAATATGCCCTGTTCACTGACACATCCTGTCGCACTGTACCAAAGCATCAGAGGTGGAAGGCGGCTGTCTGGAGTCCTACACGAGAAGTCACAGAAACTGCTGAAGGAGAAAGTGAATCAAGCCAGTCTGCAAAGGCAAAAGCCTTTTGTCTAAACCTGGATTTAGACATAACTGAACAAGAAAAATTACCAATACTGTATCTCTACACTGACTCACAGAGAGTGGCAATGCTCTGTGCAGGTGGTTGCAGTAATGGAAACAGCATGACTGGCAATGCAGAGGTAAACCCATCTGGGTTGCAGCACTGTCGCAAGATATTGCTGCCTGGCTGGAGAACCTAGTTGTGAAAGTACATCATGCAGAGATGCTCATGTACCTAAGAGGCCACTGAAGAG